>NW_023665169.1:11474-31474 GCF_015228065.2 Penaeus monodon | reverse complement strand
TGGATGTTCATTGAGTTCTCGACTTAACCAAGGAGCAAAAATAAAGAGAAGGTTCACCCAGCTTACTTTTCTTATTTTTCAAGTAATTGCCTTTCACCATGATGCACTTCCCCAGTCTTGTCTTCAGCTGCAAAATGCCTTCCCTGAAGAATGGTGATTGAGACCGGCACTGACTTGGGCTGGCTTGCCCATCTAGTGGCTAGGTAGGCAATCGAAGTGAAGTTCCTTATATATATATATATATATATATATATTGGTCCTGGGTAAGACAATAAACTGCACCCTGGGGTTCCCTTGAACAAGGATAGCACCCTATTAGCTCCCTATACCAGGGTTGCGGTGAAACTGTCGGCAGCAGGGCAGTGGATATCTGGTGAAAACACCTTCAGTTCTACAGATTACTGGTTTCACCAAATAATATGTCTGGCGTATTACAGTGTAACTGTTTTAAAAGCGGCAGAGATAGTTCCTCCTAGTTAGTTGGAGACTGCGAGTTGAGAAGGAGCCTGGGGGATTCCACTCAACTTTTATTTTCTCCTGACAAACCTCTACACCAATGATTAAATACAGAAACGATAATTCATACCACATCGCCCGTCGCGTGGGTTATCAAGGGGCGCGTTAGTCAGTGGGCAACCGGGCTGACAATGTTAAACATGCATCTGGAAGACAAAGAAGATAAAGAAAACATGTCCAATTAAGAAACATAAAAATCGGACCGTGGATAAGTAAGGGAAATGAAAAGAGATGGGTAAATTTACATACGTCTGTAACGAATGGATAGATCCAACATTCAAATACTAGAATAAGTGAGACAATTGGAAAAGAATGGAAGTTTCAAAACTAAGAATAACAAGCCCGCCCATATTTTTTCTGGAAAAGAAGGAAATTATAGTAACGGAGTGATGCTAGGATTCTCACGAAAAAACTGCAATAACATAATTGGGTACCGCCAATAAATGATAGCATTTAAAAGTCATAATACAAGCAAGACCTCATAATAATAGTATTATACAATCGCTACGTCACCAACCAAATTGCAGTGATGAAGAAATGGAAAATTTTATAACTCTCTCAAAGATACTTTATGACCACAATCCCAACAGAGATTTGTAAAAAAAGAATAATGGGCGACCTCAACGCAAAGTAGGAAAAAAATTAATCTAAAAACTTACACTGTGGAAAATTAGGCATAGAGGAATAAATGAAAGGGTTAAAGATTTATTGAATCTGTAATACAAATATATCTAGTTATAGCCAATAATTGTTCACACACAACCAGGGACACTTGTACACGTGGTTTCACCAGACAGAAGAACACGCAACCAAATTGACTACATTGTGCGAACCAATGGAAAAGTTGCATAAAAACTGCCAAAACAGACCTGGTTGCCCGACTGAACAGTGGACCACCAATACTAACTATCGACTTTAAATAAGATCAAAAAGATGGTAGCGCAACACCACCTCTAAGCTCGATACAAAACTTTTGATAACATACAGGAATACAGTGTCAAACAAATTGAAAATCATCAATCTTTGAAGATGATAAAAACACCAAAGAGTTTATGGGAAGAAAGGAAAAGAACTCCTGAAGCACTGTTAGAAAACTATCGCAAAAAGAAAAGACAAATACCCTGGATATCTGAAAAACACTAAGTAAATTGAAAAGAAGATGCCTTACTAAAAGGTATCAATAATCAAGTGAAAAATAATTACAAAAACAAAAACAAAAATTCAAAGATTATTGCGACAAGATAAGGAAAAATATTTAAATGAACATTGCCAGAGAATTGACACACGGTTCTATCAATAAGGACAAATAAAGAAACTCTACAAGGGTACTTATTCCTTTCTGCTGGTTAATGATATTGTCTCAGTTTTTACCAACAGGAGCCCGGTCATCACCCATATGTTGAGATTTAACACTATGCCTCTGCAATCCTACCAAATCTCTACCATTTCTTCAATCTGCAATCTCCATCCAGTATCTTCCTGAGGCCACAAACATGGCTTCCGCTTTTCTACCTCTAAATCTTTCTCCATCTTTTCTCTCGCGCAAGTGTAGGTCCTCACCTCCCACTCTTCTTATTGGCACCCAAGCCAATGCCGTTCTCTCGGCAATTCTCAGGTGTAATTTTTTGACTCCAAACTGTTCCTGGCCAAGACCATATTCTACTACAATAAAGAAAAAAGCTCGTCCGCGTTTGAATCTTAAAACTCTCTATATACCGCCCCCCAATCCCGTGCCCGTTGTTGGTCGTAGGTGGGGGCTTAGGTGGCGGAGGAGTGGGACCCAATGAGGGTGAACTCCCCAGACTTGGGACTGCAAGCCTCTCGACTCAACTAATTTTGCAGGGCTGTGATTGGACTTCAACCTTCGGGTCTGTCCTCACCAAACCCTGCGACTAGCCACCCGCCAAGGTTTGAGAGCCGTGTCCTGAAAGGAGGAAAGGCTGAACTGGGTGCCCAGGCCGGAACGGCACGGCCCCGTGATGGGAGCCAGGGCACGGTATTACCTGAATTAGGTAGCGAGCCCTGAACCAGCAAGGGGGCCACCCCGGCGGGGTGGGACTGTTAGCCCCAAAAAATAATGCCAGGCTTACCAGGCCATAATGAAAATATATCTCCGAGAGGAGGCGGCTAATGAAGGCTGTGGAACCTATATCAAATTAGCCCCAAAGATGGAAAACGCATGCGGGAGGCCCGACCCCAGGCTCGCCTGTGACTCACGGATCACGTAACACTGCAACAAAGAACATCACAGAGGCCAGTACGAGGACAGGAGCAACACACCAAAATCCGGATAGGACATGTACACGTTCCCAGCGTCGCTAGACGGAAGGAGCACCGCTTTACCCCCACAACCTCCAGACCAAGCAACCACCCCATCCTGCCCGTATACAACCGTATAGCGTATTGCCCACATCTCCCATAAACACTACCGCCCTAAAAACTACTCCATCGTACAGCACCCGCCTCTCGGAATAACCACTATCACTACTAAAACAATATTGAATTACCCTCTTCAGCGCAGCCAATGGGGGACCGATTTTTTCGTCGACATCAATCCCAAATGCTCCCTACTCTGACAACCCCTTCTATTCCAAAAACAATGTCTCCAAAAACAAGTAGGTAAAGTCTCTTTCCGTAGCCGACCCGAACCGCTCCCGTCTGTTGTAACATCCGGAAAACCAAGCGATAGCATTGAACAAAACGTAACAGACCAGATTGTCGATGCTGAAACCCCATACCTGCAGAACACAGCCAACACTTTAATAGTGGCACGGATACAGTTTCAATTCCCCCAGCAAATTGCCCCATCTATACAAAGACTGGTCAGTTGTTGCGGGAGAAGACTACTTGTCTGTCTCACCGGACTATTGATGTCAACCGTCAGTACAATGTTGCTACTCCATTCCCACCCTAGTCATGTAATCGAAAAGAAGGAAACCCACTCTAACAGAGCAAAATTTACCTCGTAGAAATTGACCTTGTTTTCCCTTAAACGTCTATATAGGAGGGAGAACCCTCCCTGATTCGCATACCTAACTCCCTCCACGTCAGTGCCAAAAGTGTTGGCCGTCTAGGGACCACCAAGCCAAAACTGCCGTTCCACAGCCAGACGCCCACTATGGTGCAAAACCTGGCCATACCCGATTAACTGCCCTGCACAATCACGCACATGTGCCAACGGGGCAGGCCCCCATAATGTATTTTAAGGGGCTGTCGCCACTACAAATTTGGAGTCTGAGGTAGCAACTCTCAGATTCAAACTTGGACCACACTACGTGAAGCCAGACAAGAAGCACGTCGATCGTTGGTTTCGCTCTTACGCCTGACTCAGCTGAATACGGCCCGATTGCTACCAATTCTCCAAACCCACCCCCCCCTAAACAACTAAAACCCCCTCTTCTACCTCCTACCTCCCCATGTCAAACTCTTTTGCCATCCTAAATCCAGACACACAATCGCTACTACAGATATTCCAATCACCTCACCATCAACCCAACACCTTCCACTCTCCCTGCCTCCCCGCACGACCCGTAACAGACAGAAACAAACGGTCCACCCCTCGCTTTCCCCCTAAACACAATCACCGCCACCTTCCTTTACTCTTTGCTTGAGGACACACAGGCCTCTCTTGCTTTAACCAATTACCATAACCATTAATGCTCCTTATGTAATGTTCCCCTTTCAATCCCAACATACCTATTATCGTGCCACGTTGAAACAACCCGTACTTGCTTTCCCCCATCATCCTCCTTCACCGACCTCCCACCTATCAGACATCCTTTCAGATCCCACACTTTCTGCTTCAACAACCTATACGCTTTCCTCAAACGTATACATATCCCTCATCTAATCTAATCCTTTACCACACCCGACCCTAACCCTCACTCACCAATTCCGTTGCCAGCTTAGACAAAAACTAAGCACTAAATCAACCACCCTTCCCAAACATTAACTATAGTGCTACATGACCTTAGATGTTAACGGCACATTTCTCTGCTTTTAACACATTAACCATACCAAGGAGTACGAAATATCACACGAAATTTAAACCTACAATGGACACTATCAAAACTGAAGATGGACTGTTTATGTGGAGGGAAAAGAAGTCAAGAAGATGGCGAGTCAATATGGTTCAAACTTATATTAAAAAGAATAAAGATCTAACAACAACATTAATTAGACTCAATGAGAGCTGAGGATGAAACCACCCCCAGCTAGACGACCCCCCAACGTGTAAAAGCCATAAAGAGAGAAAGATACCAAGAGCCCCGGAATAGTGAAAAACAGCAGAACTAATTAAGAATGCTTGGGCGAAAGGGTTTGAATACGCTTCTACAAAATCTGTACAAAAATAGGAATGAAAGAAAATGGCCAGAAGATGGGGGTAAAATCAGTCTTTAACTCCCATACCTAAAAAAGTTGGACACACTCCAATGCAACAAGTAATAGGAACAATTGCATTAATAAGTTCACAGCAGCAAAATTTTGTTGAAAATATTGCTGAAAGATGAAGTTGAAGTTAAGAGAGGAAAATTGCAGGACGAACAAGCAGGTTTCGCCTGAAAAAACGGCTACCAGGAAACCAGATTCTAAATTTAGAAATTTGATCATAGAGAAAAAACAGAAATCCCTATATCCCCAAAACTCCCAAAACCAACTCCTTAGAACGAAACCATTGAATATATATGTCAAGATTGCATCCTAATGAAATTATAAAACTGACACTTCACTCCAAATCTTACCAGACCAGTTACGGGCCTTCCTCACACTGCACAAAGTAAAGCTGCTCGAAGATATCCATCCTATTTACCCTAAAGAAGATTAATCCCCCAGAACACCCAATCCTGGCCTACGCCCACCTCCTCATAATACAGCCCATCTACCACCCCGGACCCAACCCCACACCACATTACTCCCTCCCAACAATCCCCTCTATCCCTTCCCGCTCGACGTCCTGGATTACACACGTGAATCGCCCGCTGTATGTCACCGCAGAAAAGTTGCTGACTTCCCCGTCTGCCTTCAAGAAGAGACTGTACAAAAATGATACACACGGCAAATACCAGTTTCACTGCACTAGTAAACAGCAGCCAACTCCACACATTGACGCAACCTCTGTCCCAATTTTCTCACAAGCGATACGCTCTGGCCCCGATTCCTTTTGCCACTCACTCTAGCTATCGACGATGTCGCTCCTCGATATCAAAATCAGTAAAGTATAACTATCCTCATTAGCATATTCGCGGTTTCCGCTCCCACAGACCTGACCTTCGTCATATTGCAGTTAGGTTATACGGAGTACACATTACTAGTTGTAGCGCTCGTGATACAGAAACCGGGACTTTCTCAAACATACTCCAATTACAATCCCCAACAACGTTATTTATCATGCCACACAGACCAGTGGATACATCTACCATCAGAAAACACCTTATGTCACACCCCTTTCAAACCAATGTCCCTTTTAGCAACAGTTATACGTCCAATACTTTCAAAGTCCACCATCATTCGATGTAGGTAGTTCTGTGCCAACGTATTTGCAAATCAATCCGCCCGTACACTCTGCTTTCCCCCATATCCTCCCTTCCCGACCTCCCAAACATCAGACATCCTTTCAGAATCCCCACACTTTCGCTTCAACAACATATTCTTCTTTCCCAAACGCTTTACATATCTGACCCTAACACTTTCACTCACCAAGTCCTTTGACCAGCTTAGGACAACTAAACACTAACTCTAACCACCTTCCCAAACATTAACTATATGCGACATGACCTTAGATGTATAGCTAACATTTCTCTTGCTTTTAACCATAACCATTAACATATCTCCCATATATCATGGGGCTCAGATCGCAAAAATATCCGTCATCTTCAGTTACTTTGATCCTCTCCGCACTCTTGTTTATGGATGCCGTATCTACTCTCTGCCTCAACTGTCTCTCCTGCCATCGTGATACAATCCATCACTGTGTGCTTCGCTTCCTAGACAACTAGGCGCACTATGTCTCGCTCCTCCCCAGTTGAGAGCCTGTACACTGAATCAGGCATACCATCTTATATCGCCGTCGTGCCCTTCTCTCTCTCCGAGGCTATGTCGGATTCCACAATTTTCCCTCACTAAAACTAAATTATCCCACAAACCCTACTTCATTTACATTAGCATTCCATAATTCCACGATTACCACGCCTTTATCAACACGCATGGATACCCTACTCTCACATTCCCCTTTCCCCCATCGACAACCTTCCAATTGCTACTGTCCATCCGTCCCTCCATGAGACTCATACCTCACCCCCATATTGCTCTTATGTGTTACCGAACACCAAAATCAAATATCCTCCTACTGTTTCCTTCTTCACACATTTCCTTTGACCATGTCTCCACTCACATCTAGATTAATGTATATACTGATGGCTCCAAAATCCACCTCCCGTTGCTGGTTTTGCAGTAATCTTCCCAAACTCGTACTTTAAAATACTTCCCGCCTCCTGAATCAGTGTCCTTACTACGAATTGTATGCATCATTTTTGCTTCTGAAAAAACACCATTATACTCACTTTCCTCTTCCTCTTTTACAATTTTACTGACTCCCGTAAACTCATATAACTCTCATAAAGTGCAAGATAACACAACACCAACCCACACTTGTTTGTAAGATCCAGACCTGGTTGTTCTACCTGTCCACACGCCATAAAACAATCAAATTTTGCTGGGTGCCCAGCCATGTTGGAACCCCGGCAATGAAACAGCAGATACACTAGGCACGCCACGCCTCTATGTTCCACATATACCAACCACGCTTCTCACATATCCCAGGCCACGGATTATTACCCACTTAAGACCTTCTGAAAACGATGGCAATCTTGGTCAAGCCTCACCGCACTAATAAATACATTACTGTAAAACATCAATCTCCTCCTGGTCAACCCATTTCTCGGAACAGACGTTGGGAGACAGCTCTCGACCCCGATGACTAACGCATTGGCCACACCGTCAACACACTCCTATCTGAGGTTCCACAATATGATCCACCCTTATGTTCCTTATGTAATGTTCCCTCTCAATCCCACAATCCTATTGTCGTGGCCCCACGTTTTTGAAACACCCGTACTCTTACTTTCACACCAGCTTTGCTCAATCTCTCCTTAACCGACCCAACCGTAAGACAGCCTTACAGAATCCCACATTCTGCTTCAACAAACTGAGTCTTTTCCTCAAACTCATACAGATCCTTCATCTAAGCTAACTCCTTACCACACCTGACCATAACCCGTTCACTGCACCAATTCCTTTTGCCCAGCTAGACAACTAATCACTAACTCAACCACCCTTCCAAAAACATTAACGATAGTGCTACATGACCGTAGATTGTCTAGCCATTTTCTCTTGCTTTTAAACCATTAACATTAACCATTATGTTCCTTATGTAATGTTCCCCTTTTCAATCCCAACACATCCCATTATCGTGCCCACGTTTTGAAAAAAACCGTTAACTCTGCTTTCCCCATCTACCTCCCTTCCTTCACGACCTCCCAACCTATCAGAAATTCCGTTCAAATCCCACACTTTCTGCACAACAACAACTATTCTCTTTCCTCAAACGTAGAATATCCTTCATCTAATCTAATCCTTACCACACCCGACCCTAACCCTTCACTCACCAATTCCTTTGACCAGCTTAGACAACGAATCACTAACTC
This sequence comes from Penaeus monodon, assembly GCF_015228065.2. Lineage (NCBI taxonomy): Eukaryota > Metazoa > Arthropoda > Malacostraca > Decapoda > Penaeidae > Penaeus > Penaeus monodon. The sequence goes on along the minus strand of NW_023665169.1, from coordinate 23,255 downwards.
GTTAACCACCCTTCCAAACATTAACTATGTGCTACATGACCTAGATGTCTAGCACCATCTCTTGCTTTTACCATAACCCATTACCAAGGAGTACCCGAAAATATCACACGAAAAATTTAAACCTAAAATGGACCACTATGCAAAACTGAAGATGGACTTGTTTTATGTGATGGAAAAGAAAGTCAAAGATAGATGGGGATCAATATTGTTCCAACCTTATATAAAAAGAGAATAAAGATCTAACAACAACATTAATAGACTCAATGAGAGCGAGGGATGAACCACCCCCACTGCTAGACGAAGTTATAAAAGCCCATAAAAGAAGTAAAGATAAAAAGGAGCCCCGGAATAGATGAAATAACAGCCGAACTAATTAAGAATGCTGGCGAACGTGTTGAATACTCTTCTACAAACTCTGATACAAAAATATGGAATGAAAGAAAATGGCCAGAAGATTGGGTAAAAAATCAGTCTTTACTCCCATACCTAAAAAAGTGGACCACACTCAATGCACAATATTAGGACAATTGATAATAAGTACAGCAGCAAAATTTTGCTGAAAATTATTGCTGAACGAATGAAGTGAAGTTAGAGAGGAAAATTGGCAGGACGAACAAGAAGGTTTTCGCCCTGAAAAAGTACCAGAAACCAGTTCTAAATTTAAAATTGATCATAGAGGAAAAAGAGAACATCAAAAAGACCTATACCTGTGTTTCAGGTCGATCTGTGAACGCTTTTGATACTGTTGATCAACGTATCCTCTGGAATAACATGTACGATATGAAGTTCCTAAAACACATCACCAACTAAGAAAAGCCTGTATGACCAAAACAACAAGCAGCTGTAAGAACCACTTATGGTTAACAGAATTGTTCGAAGTCCAAACAAGGAGTACGACAGGTTGCATCTGTCATCCGCACCTTCTTTAATATGATATTCTGAAACAATTATGAGAGGTGCTCTAGAGGAATTTTGAAGGAACTGTGGAGGGAGGATACAAAAATATCAAATCTGGGTACGCTGATGATACGAGTTTGATTGCCGCAGTATCATCTGGAACTACAACAAACTACTAGATAAAGTAGAGAAGCAATGGAATGATTGTGGAAAAATGTGAAAAGAGTTCACTTATCTTTGAGCTGTTTCTAACTAATACTATGATGATTCACCGGAGATAAAAAGAACAATGACCATTGGCCAAAACACGCCACAATGCTCTCAATAACATCTGGAAAGACCGGAAGAATTACCTTACGACAAAGGCCGAGGTTATTGAAACTCATTCAGTTTTCCCAATTGCATGATATGGTTCTGAGTGTTGGGTGTTGAAGTAGATAGACAAGAAAAGATCAATAGTTTCTGAAATGTGGTGTTACAGACGAGTACTGCATATAGATGGACAGAGAAGAAGACGATGATGATGAAGTGCTGAGAAAAATAAATTGTAAAGAACGACGTTGGACATCTTGAACAAGAGGAATTAAAAGTTTATTGGTCCGAATTAGAAAGTAAAAAGCTATTGAGAAAGACTTGATGACAGGGATGGGATAGGAAACAGAGGAAGAGGCAAAACCGAAGACAAGACTGAGCGACAATATCAAAGATATTTGCGGCTGTCGATGAGTTACCAAGTGGAAAGAAGGCGTAGGATAAGCTAGTGGCGAAGGATGGTGGAGAGGGGTCCCCGGCTGCTCAAAACATGAGCATACTGTTATTGATATATATAATATATTTTATATATTATATATATATATATATAATATAAATATATCTTTTAACGCGGAGGTCATTTCTGAGCGCCGTGGGTCACAGCATGATACTTAATTTTAGTTTCATGTGATGCTCTTGGAGGAGGACCTGATAGGGCCCCAGTTCCTTTCCAAAGGAGAGTGATGGTGGTACTGTTTTATTTATGATTATTTAGGTAATCATTCTCTCTATTCTATCCGGGCTTGGGGGACCAGCACGGACTTGGGCTGGCTTGGCCACCCAGTGGCTAGGTAGGCCAATCGAGGGTAAAGTTCCTTGCCCAAGGGAACAACACTGCCGGCGCGTGACTCGAAACCTTGAACTCAGATGCCGTCGTGGACAGTCTTGAGTCCGACGCTCTAAGCATTCGGCCACCTCGGCCTTACTATAACTATCGACTTTCAAATAAAGAACTCAAAAAGATGGAGCATCAACACACCTCTAAAGCCAACTACAAAAACTCTTGACTAAAACATTACAGAATGACAGTGTAAACAAATTTGAATTTAATCAATGTGAGATTATAAAACACCAATATGAGTTGTGGGAAGAAGGAAAAGAACTGCTAGCGCTGCTTAAGAAACTATCGCCAAAAAGAATATATTACTCCAAGGTATGCGTTAAAACTGCATGAGGTTGCAGTCTGGTCCTGCAAGAGTATGGAGACCTTTAAAGAATAGAGGGTCAGGAAGAAAATGGATGCCAAAAAGGACCTGTTCTACGACAGAGCACTAGAAGAATCTATGAATAGGTATGTATGAATAATGTATTAGATGTCGTGAGCGTGTTGTCTGTGGATGGGGTGGACCCGCGTGCCCATCGAGAAGACGGCGAGGGTTCCGGGCGGACACGCCCCAACTAATTAAGAAGGGTGGCGAAAGTGTTTTAAAACTTCTTCCTTTTCAAACTCTGTACAAAAAATGGAATGAAAAAAAAATGTGCCCCGAAGATTGGGGTAAAATCAGTCCTTTAAATCCCTTTCCTAAAAAAGGTGACACCCCTCCAAAAGCCCAAAAATAATGGAAAAATTGCATTTTAATCACAGAGCCCAAAATTTTTTTGAAAATTAAAATTTCCCAAAAAAATGAATTAAAAATTAAAAGAGAAAAATTTCAGACGAAAAAGCCCGGTTTTCGCCCTTTAAAAAAAAAACCAGAAACCAGATTCCCAAAATTTAAAAAATTTTCCCTAAAATAAAAAAAGAACTCAAAAAAAAACCCTTTTACCGGGTTTTCATCGATTAAATTTTAAAGCTTTTGATACTGTTGAAACACGATAAAACCTTGGAATAACATGTACGATAAAGAATTTCTAAAAAACATCTCCCAACTTTAAAAAAAAAAGCCCCTTTTATGACCAACAACAAAGCTTGTAAGAAACCACCCTTTGGGTTTTAAAAGAATGGTTCGAAGGCCCCCAAACCCCCCCAAAGGGGGCCCCGACAAGGTTGCATTTTTCTCCGCACCTCTTTAATATAAAATTTTGAAACATTTTGAGAAGGTGCCCCCCTAGAGAAATTTTTAAGGAACGTTTGGATGTTGGAGAGGATTCAAAAAATCAAAACTGAGGTACGCCGATGTATAGTTTTTATTGCCAGCATATCACTGAACTACAACAACACCTAGATAAAGTTTTGAGAAGCAAAGGAATGATTGTGGAAAAAGTGAAAGAGTTCACTTATCTTTTTGGCTGGTTTTTAAAATAATAATATTATGGTTCACCGGGGGATAAAAAGAAAATTTAACCCTTTCCCCCAAAAACCCCACAATTTGCTCCCAAAACATCTGGGAAAAACCGGCATTACCCCTTCGGGCAAAGCCGAGGTTATTGGGAAAAACATTAATTTTCCCAATTGCATGATTTTGGTTTTGATGTTTGGGTGTTGAAATAGATAGACAAGAAAAAAATCAAAAGTTTTGAATGTGGGGTTACAGACGAGTACTGCCCTATTGCCCCGGGCAAGAAGAAGACGAATGAAAAGAAGTGCCCTTTAGAAAAAAAAAATTGTAAAAAACCGACTGTTGGAATCTTGAAACCCAAAGGAAAAAAATTTAAAATTTTTTAATTCATAAAGGGAAAAGAGAAAAAAAGAAATTTAGAAAAGACTTCCTTTTCGCAGGATGTGGGGTAAGGAAACAGAGGAAGAGGGAAACCCAAAAAACAAGATTTAAAATGAGCCCCCAAAAATCCAAAAATATTTGGGCTTTCGTGGGTACAATGGAAAAAAAGAGGGGTGATCGAGTTTTATGGCGAAGGATTGGGGGTGGGAAAAGGGTTTCCCCGGGCCCGCCCCAAACATTGGCCCCTACTGGTTTTTTGATATATAAAATTATATAAAATATATATATTTTAAAATATATATATATTATAATCTTTTTTAAAGGTAGGTCATGTTTTGAGCCGCCGTGGTCCCAGCAGATACTTAAATTTTTGTTTTCATGTGATTCCCTTTGGAAAAGGGGTACCTTAGGGTCCCCCCGTTCCCTTTCCAAAAAAGAGGCTGGTTGGTACTTTTTTTATTTTTTTTATTATTAAATATTCCCCTTCTCTCTATTTTATCCGGGCTTGGACCAGCCCCTGACTTGGCTGGCCTTGGCCCCCCCCCGTTGGCTAGGTAGGCATTCGAGGGAAGGGTTTCCTTTCCCAAGGGAACAACACGCCCCCCCGGGGGGATCCCCAACCCTTGAAATCAGTTGGTCGTGCAGTCTTGGGTCCGCCCCCTTCCCAACCTTCGGGCCCCCGCGCGGCCCCTTTAAATAAATAACTATCGACTTTTAAAAAAGACTCAAAAAAAATTTGGGGCATCCAACCACCTTAAAGTCGAAATACAAAAAATCTTGGTAACCCAAATTTCAGAATGACAGTGTTTTAAACAAATTTGAATTAATCAATGTGAAGATGATAAAACACCAAATGAGTTGTGGGAAGAAGGAAAAGAACTGCTGAGCGCTGCTTAAGAAACTATCGCCAAAAAGAATATATTACTCCAAGGTATGAGTATAAACTGCATGAGTTGCAGTCTGGTCCTGCAGAGTATGGAGCCACCTCTTAATAGAATAGAGGGTCATGAAGAAAATGGATGCCAAAAAGGACCTGTTGTACGACAGAGCACTAGAAGAATCTATGAATAGGTATGTATGAATTAATGTTTAGATGTGTGAGCGTGTTTGTCTGGTGGGATGGGGTGGACCCGCGTGCCCTTCGAGAAGACGGCGAGGGTTCCGGGTGACACCTCTGATCATTGGGCATGTCTGCAGTGGACGGGGCTGCGAGCGACCTGTTCTTGGTCTCCGCGGGCACGCTTCTTCTCAGGCGCCTGGGCGATCTGTCCCGGTTGGAGAGCGACCTGCTCCTCGCCTGGAGTCGGCCTCGTTTTCTGCTGCTCGTCCTCGTCCTCGCGAGGGCGCTTGCCAGGCGGGGCGGCCTCAGTGACCAAGAGACACAGCATATCGGGGCAGACGCCGTAGAGGTGCCGGCCGCCACGCTGCCCACCAAGCGCCCTCAGCTTCATGGCCTCCAGCAGAAGACCCTTAAACTTCGTCAGACTCTTGGCGTGCTTGACCATTGTATGACCACGGTGGAACACCTTGCCGTCGGCGCCGGCGCTCACCATGTACTGCCGTTTCGTGTACTTCCTAAGCACCGGAATGGACACGACGGGCAGGCCTGCATCGGAATGAGTCAGAATGCTTGCCACCTCCGCTCTCGGCCTCTTCTCCACGGTTGAGTCCAGCACGTGCATGATGCTCTTGAGGCAGTCCTCGAGGAGCGTGGCCTCGGGGTTGGGCTGCCCCTCCTCCGTGGGCAGGGGGAAGGCACGGGCTTCGGGCTGCCTCTCCTCCGTGGGCAAGGGGGAGGCACAGGCTTCTGGCTACCTCTCCTCCGTGGGCAGGGGTGAGGTGCAAGCTGCTGGCTGCTTCTCCAGCGTAGGCAGGTGGGAGGCACAGGCGGAGAGCTTCTTGGCTAAGTACCGCCGCACATTCTCTAGGGCGAGGCGCTTGTCATGATCGGGGCTCGTCCACAGCTCGATCACTTCGAATATGTTGAGCGGGACGTCGTCTCTGCCGTTGAAGAGCTTCCTGAAGATGCAGCTGAGGCCGGCAGCAGATCACAGAGGACCGACAAAGGGGATCCATTAAAAGAAATCAGTCCCCAATTTTTTTTTTTTTTTATTGGGGTTGTACCTGAAAAGGCGCCTATCCCAAAACGCGGCAAGAGAGACCAAAAAGTCGATGGTTAGAGCAGGGACTAAAAGAGTCAGGGGCGGAAAATCTGAGTTCGAGGGTTCAAAGTCCCCCGGGCCGGGCGCGTTGTTCCCTTGGGCAAGGAACTTCACTTCGTTTGCCCTCATAGAAAAGGGGAAACCTTAAATTCCGGCCTTGAAAAGTCGAACGCATTTTGGTGGGGGGGAAGTTGCTCCCTTTGGCCCAAAAAACCGCGGTTGATTAGGAAGGGGCATCCAATAGGAAACGGGGGCACTGATAAATAACCTTCAGTAGAGAATTGAAGGGCCCCTATTTTCCGGGCAGGGGGAATGAATGGCTTTTTGAAAAAATAAAATATATGTATATGTAATTTTAAATTTTATAATACCCTAAAATTTCATCATAAATAACAAGCACAGGGTTGAGCACCGGGGACCTCTCCCCCATCCTTCGCCACAAAACTCGACCCTTACCTTTTTTTCCCACTTGTACCATCGACAGCCCCCCAAAACTTTGATTTTGCCCGCCAGTTTTGTCTTCGGTTTCCCCTTTTCCCTCTTTTTCCTATACCATCCCGGTCACAAGTTTTTTCCAATATTTTTTAACTTCTCATTAAAGCCCAAAAAAATTTAATTTCCCCCTTTGCCCAAGAGCCCCCCACCCGGGTCTTTAAAATTTTTATTTTTCTGGGATTTTCATCTTTTCTGCCCAAAGTTACGCAGTATTTCGTCTGTAACCCCCACATTTAAAAACTTTTTTTTGGATTTTCTTCTTTTCTATTATTTTCAGCACCCAACACTCAAAACCCAAATTCATGAAATTTGGGGGGAAAACCAAATGATTTTCAATAACCTAGCTTTGTCTGAAAGGAAAATTGTTCGGTTTTTTCCAATTTTTCTGGAGCAATTGTGGTTTTTTGGGGCAATGGTAATTCTTCTTTTTCCCGGGGGAATCACATTGTATTGAAAAAAACAGCTCAAAGATAAATTTAAACCTTTTTCCCAATTTTTTCCACAATCACCTTTATTGAAAACCTTTTTCATCATTTTTCATTCCCGGTTATCTTTGAATTTCATGATCTTAGTTTTCTTGGCTTTAAAACACAAGCCACCCTTTTTCGCTTGCTTTTTTAAAACTTTATTTAGATTTGTTGTAGTTCGTATTATGTGGCAATCAAAACTTACCCGGGGCGCCCCAGATTTGTTTTTTTTGTACCCCCAACACCCAACATTTCCCTTAAATTCTCTAGAGCATCTCAAAATTTTTTCGGGAATATATGTTAAAGAGGTGCGGGACAAAATGAAACCCTGTCGCACTCCTTTTTTTGACTTCGAACCATTCTTTTAACCCAAAATTGGTTTTACAGCCGCTTGTTATTTGGGCATCCTGGCTTTTTTTAGTTGGGTTATGTTTTTTTGGAAACTTCATAAACGTTAAAGTTATTCCGAGGATATCGTGATCAAAAGTTCAAAAGCTTTTACATAATCGAGGTCTTTTTGATGTTTTTCTGTTTTTTTCTATATCAATTTTTAAAATTTTAAAAATCTGGTTTTTGGTACCTTTTTCCCCGGGGAAAACCCCTTTTCGTCTGCAATTTCCTCTTTAACTTCAAATTTATTTTTTCACAAAAATTTTTAACAAAATTTTTCTGCTGTGACTTATTAAAGCCAAATTTTCCTATTAAATTTTTGCATTTGGGGTGTGTCAAATTTTTTAGGGATGGGGTAAAGACTGATTTTTCCCCAAACCTTTTGGCCATTTTCTTTCCTTCCAAAATTTTGTACAGAGTTTTTTAAAGAATTTTTCAACCCCTTTTGCCCGCATTCTTTAAATTTGTTTTGCTGTTTTTTCATCTATTCCCGGGGGTCTTTTTATTCTTTTCTTTTTTAAAGGGTTTTTTAAAATTCGTCAGCAGTGGCGGGGGGTTCCTCTTCGTTGTCATTTAAATCTAATTAATGTTTTTTGAAACTTTTTTCTTTTTGTTAGGTTGGAACAATATTGATTCCATCTATTTTTTGACTTCTTTTCCATCACATAAAACAATCCTTTCGTTTTGGGTAGTGTCTATTGTAAAGGGTTTTAAAATTTTTGGGTGATTTTTTACTCCTTGGTAGAGTTTTTTAGTTGTCTTATTGAAGAACATTTTTAAAATTTTCTGGCAATGTTCATTAAATATTTTTCCTTATTTGTCGCAATAAACTTTTAATTTTTTTTATTTTGTTTTTGGGGGGGAAAAATTTCTTTTTTAACTGGGTTTTGATCCCTTTTATTTTTGGGACTTCTTGGTTTTTTAATTTCATAAGGTTTTTTTAAATATCCAGGGGGAATTTTGGTTTTTTTTCTTTTTGGGGATAGTTTTTTTAAGCCGTGCCCAAAACATATTTTTATATATATAATATTTATAATATATATATTTATAATATAATTTTAAAATATAATATATAATATGTATATAATAATATTATATATAATATATATATATATAAAATATTTATTTTATATATAAAATATAAATTTTATATATATATAAAATAATTTATATAATATGTATATATATATATATTTTTTTTTTTTAACGGTTGGCTCATGTTTGGGGCGGCCCTGGTTTAAACCCGCATGATACTTAAATTTTAAATTTTTTATGTTGTATGCTCTTGGAGTTGGGGTTTGTGGGGGGGTCCCCATTTCCCTTTTCCCCGGAGGGGGCCGGTGTTACCTTTTAGGTATCCCTTCTCTCTATTTTTACCGGGCTTGGGACCAGCACTGACTTGGGGTGGCTTGGCCCCCCATGGCTAGGTAACAACGAGGTGAAGTTTTCCCTTTTTCCCGGGGGGAAAAACGCTCCCCGGCCCCGGGGAACCCCCCAAACCCCGATGGGCCCCCGCGAATATTATATTATATATTTTATATATTATATATTTTATATATATATATATATATTTTAAAAACATGTGGGCCAGCAAAAGATTGGGGGGCTTTGGGCCCCCCACGGGAGTCGGCCCAACCCCAGTGCGTTCCCTTTCCCCCGGGTTTGAGCAGGACTCAAGACCCTCCGGGCCCGGGAATTGATTCGGGGTTCGAGTAAACCCGGGCCGGTCGTTTTTCCCTTGGGCAAGGAAAAATTCCCCCGATTGCCCTTTCCCAGAAAAACGAATATCGCCTTTGAGGAAATCGGCGCATGGCGTAAGGGGGGAAGGGCACCCGCCGTGGCCCCCAAACCCCGGTTGATTAGGAAAGGGGATCCAATCGGCAAGGGTGGCCCCGCCAAAAATAAACCTCTCAGTAGTGAACTGAGAGAGGCCCATGTCCTGCAGTGGAATGAATGGCTGTTGAAAAAAAAATATATATATATATATATATACATATGTTATATATATACACATTTATATATATATATATTATATATATATAATTATAATGTATATATATACATATATTATATGTAATAAAATATTTTATATATATAATATATATATATATGTAATATTATATTACTATTACATATATATAGTAATATATTTTATATATATAATATATATATATAATTAATATTATATTACATTATATATATATATTTTTTTTTTTTTTTTTTTTTTTTTTTTTTTTTTTTTTTTCTTTTTTTTTTCAACAGTAGTTTCATGTTTGAGCCGCCGTGGTCACAGCATGATACTTAATTGTAGTTTTCATGTTGTGATGCTCTTGGAGTGATACGTGGTAAGGTCCCCAGTTTTCCCTTTCCACGGAGAGTGCCGGTGGTACCTTTAGGTAAACATTCTCTCTACTTTTCCCGGCTTTGGGACCAGCATGATTGGGGTGGGTTGCCCCCAGTGGGTAAATAGGCAATTAGGTGAATTCCTTGCCCAAGGAAGTTCATGGGATCTGGTTCGATTTACTAAAATTATTTAAAACAGCCGCGTGCTCATAACACGAGCGGGCGATGCGTGTGTGCATGGATGCCCCACGCACTCGAATGCGGCGATTGGTGTGTGCAATGCACTTTTTAAAAAAATATTATATATAAATATATTATATAAAATATATATATATATATATTATATAAATATATAATAATATAATATATATATTATGTTATTACATATATATATATATATATATTAAAATATATATATAATATATATTATAATATATTATTCTTCTTTTTTTTAACGGAGGTTCAAGTCTGAGCCGCCGTGGGCACAGCATTTATTAAAAGTAGTTTTCTATTTTGATCTTTGGGGTGAGTTGGTAGGGGCCCATTTCCCTTTTCCCCGGGAGTGCCGGGTTACTTTTAGGTAATCATTCTCCTATTTTTACCCGGGGTTGGACCACACTTTGATTGGGCTGGCTTTTGGCCCCCCAGCGGCTAGGTAGGAATCGAGGTGAAGTTCCTTGCCCAAGGGAAAAAAACGACCGGCCGGTGACTCAAATCCGAAAATCAGATTGCCGCGGACGCTTGAGGCCGATGCTCCCAAACCCTTTGGGCACCGCGCCTTTATTATATATATATATTATATATTATATTATATATATAATATATTATATATATATTTTTAAAATATATATAAATATAGTTAAAATAAATATTATATAAAATATACCTTTCTTAAAATTTTATAATATAATATATATTTTTATTATATATATATTTTAAAAATATCTATATATAATATAATATATAAATTTATAAATATTATATATATAATTATATATATATTAATTAAAATTTTATTATATATAATTTATAAAACACACACCCACATATATATATAATAATTTTTATAATATATAAAATATTAATTTTTAATTTTATATTATCATATATACAAAAACTATAAATAATTTTATTATTATATATATATATATATAATATAATTATATAGTAATATATATATATATTTTATATATATATATTTATAATAATATATATTTTATATATATAATATATAATATATAAATATAAATAATTACATATGTATAATTAATTTTTATATACCAAATTTTAATTTTTAAAATATAATATTAAAATATTAAAATTATATATATAATTTTTATATATATATACTTTTCTTTTAACGGTAGGTTTAAATCTGAGCCCCCCTGGTCACAGAAAGTTATTAATTGAGTTTTCAATTTGAGCCTTGAGTGAGAGTGTAGGGTCCCCGTTTCCTTTTTCCCGGAGGTGCCGGGTACCTTTTTAGGGAAACATTCTCTCTATTTTATCCGGGGTTGGACCACACTTTGACTTGGGGTGCTTGGCACCCCCGGCAGGTGGCAATCGAGGTGAAATTCTTTCCCCAAGGGAAACAACGCCCGGCCGGGGACTCGAACTCTCGAACCAGATTGCCGTCGGCAGTCTTTTAGTCCGATCTCCAACATTCGGGGCCCCCGCGGCCCTTTTAATATATTTTTTATAAAAATATTATAAAATATATATATATTATATAATATAAATTTTTAAAAAAAATAATAATAATATAAAATATAGGGGTTACAAAATATTATATAATAATTTTATATATATTATAAATTTTAAAACAATATATATTTTTAAATATTATAAAAAAAATTAACAATATTTTAAATAAATATAAATAAAATATAATAATATATAACACCAAGGGTTTTTAAAAAGTATATATTTTTTTAATTTTTAAATAATAAAATATAATGTTTTAAAAAATTTTAATATAATATAATATAATTAAAAATTTTTTAAAAAATAACAAAATATATATAATATAATAAATTTAAAATAAAATATACTACACACACACACACCTATATATTATATTTTAATATAATAATAAAAAATTATAAAATATTAATA
>NW_023665169.1:0-11374 GCF_015228065.2 Penaeus monodon | reverse complement strand
CCTTCCCAAGGGAACAACACGCCGGCCGGTGACTCGAACCCTTGAACTCAGATTGCCGTCGTGACAGTCTTGAGTCCGACGCTCTAACCATTCGGCCAACGCGGCCTTAACTCCTAACTATCGACTTTCAAATAAGACAAAAAGATGGAGCATCCAACACCACCTCTAAAGCTCGACTACAAAACTCTTGATAACAATTACAGAATGACAGTGTTAAACAAATTTGAATTAATCAATGTGAAGATGATAAAACACCAAATGAGTTGTGGGAAGAAGGAAAAGAACTGCTGAGCGCTCCTTAAGAAACTATCGCCAAAAAGAATATGTATTACTCCAAGGTATGAGTATAAACTGCATGAGTTGCAGTCTGGTCCTGCAGAGTATGGAGCCACCTCTTAATAGAATAGAGGGTCATGAAGAAAATGGATGCCAAAAAGGACCTGTTGTACGACAGAGCACTAGAAGAATCTATGAATAGGTATGTATGAATTAATGTTTAGATGTGTGAGCGTGTTTGTCTGGTGGGGTGGGGTGGACCCGCGTGCCCTTCGAGAAGACAGCGAGGGTTCCGGGTGACACCTCTGATCATTGGGCGTGTCTGCAGTAGACGGGGCTGCGAGCGACCTGTTCTTGGTCTCCGCGGGCACGCTTCTTCTCAGGCGCCTGGGCGATCTGTCCCGGCTGGAGAGCGACCTGCTCCTCGCCTGGAGTCGGCCTCGTTTTCTGCTGCTCGTCCTCGTCCTCGCGAGGGCGCTTGCCAGGCGGGGCGGCCTCAGTGACCAAGAGACACAGCATATCGGGGCAGACGCCGTAGAGGTGCCGGCCGCACACTGCCCACCAAGCGCCCTCAGCTTCATGGCCCCCAGCAGAAGACCCTTAAACTTCGTCAGACTCTTGGCGTGCTTGACCATTGTATGGACCACGGTGGAACACCTTGCCGTCGGCGCCGGCGCTCACCATGTACTGCCGTTTCGTGTACTTCCTAAGCACCGGAATGGACACGACGGGCAGGCCTGCGTCGGCGCAGAACTGAGTCAGCATGCTTGCCACCTCCGCTCTCGGCCTCTTCTTCACGGTTGAGTCTAGCACGTGCATGATGCTCGAGGCAGTCCTCGAGGGGCGTGGCTTCGGGGTTGGGCTGCCCCTCCTCCATGGGCAGGGGGAAGGCACGGGCTTCAGGCTGCCTCTCCTCCGTGGGCAAGGGGGAGGCACAGGCTTCGGGCTGCCTCTCCTCCGTGGGCAGGGGGGAGGCACAGGCTTCTGGCTACCTCTCCTCCGTGGGCAGGGGTGAGGTGCAAGCTGCTGGCTGCCTCTCCAGCGTAGGCAGGTGGGAGGCACAGGCGGAGAGCTTCTTGGCTAAGTACCGCCGCACATTCTCTAGGGCGAGGCGCTTGTCATGATCGGTGCTCGTCCACAGCTCGATCACTTTGAATATGTTGAGCGGGACGTCGTCTCTGCCGTTGAACAGCTTCCTGAAGATGCAGCTGAGGCCGGGCAGATCACAGAGGACCGACAAAGGGGATCCATTGAAATAGTAATCGCAGTACCAAGGCTTTTTATTGGGCTTGTACCTGGACAGGCGCCTATCCCCAACGCGGCAAGAGAGACCGAAGTCGATGGTTAGAGCATCGGACTCAAGATTGTCACGGCGGCAATCTGAGTTCGAGGGTTCGAGTCACCGGCCGGCGCGTTGTTCCCTTGGGCAAGGAACTTCACTTCGATTGCCCTCATAGAAAACGACTTATCGCCTTGAGAAGTCGAACGCATGTGTCGTGGGGGAAGTCGCTGCCATGGCACAAACCGCGGTTGATTAGGAAGGGCATCCAATCAGGCAACGGTGGCACTGACATATATAACCTCTCAGTAGAGAATTGAGAGAGGCCTATGTCCTGCAGTGGAATGAATGGCTGTTGAAAAAAAAAAATATATATATATGTATATGTATATATATAATATATATAATATCATCAATATCATCATCAATAACAGTATGCACATGTCTGAGCAGCCGTGGACCTCTCCACCATCCTTCGCCACTAAACTCGATCTTACGCTTTTCTTTCCACTTGTACCATTGACAGCCCGCAAATATCTTGATATTGTCGCTCAGTTTGTCTTGGGGTTTGCCTCTCCTCTGTTTCCTATCACCATCCCTGCAGCAATGTTTTTCTCAATACTTTTACTTCTCATTACATGACCAATAAACTTTAATTTCCTCCTGTTCAAGATGTCCAACAGCCGGTCTTTACAATTTATTTTTCTCAGCACTTCATTTGGTGTTTTATCATCTTCACATTGATTAATTCAAATTTGTTTAACACTGTCATTCTGTAATTGTTATCAAGAGTTTTGTAGTCGAGCTTTAGAGGTGGTGTTGGATGCTCCATCTTTTTGTCTTATTTGAAAGTCGATAGTTAGTAGTTAAGGCCGCGGTGGCCGAATGGTTAGAGCGTCGGACTCAAGACTGTCACGACGGCAATCTGAGTTCAAGGGTTCGAGTCACCGGCCGGCGTGTTGTTCCCTTGGGCAAGGAACTTCACCTCGAATGCCTACCTAGCCACTGGGTGGCCAAGCCAGCCCAAGTCAGTGCTGGTCCCAAGCCCGGATAGAATAGAGAGAATGATTACCTAATAAAAAAAAAAAAGTACCACCAGCACTCTCCTTTGGAAAGGAACTGGGGACCCTACCAGGTACTCACTACAAGAGCATCACAACATGAAAACTAAAATTAAGTATCATGCTGTGACCACGGCGGCTCAGACATGAACCTACCGTTAAAAGAAGATATATATATAATATATATATATATATATATATATATATATATATATATCATCAATAACAGTATGCTCATGTTGAGCACCCGGGTGACCTTTTCCACCATCCTTCGCCACTAAACTCGATCTTACGCTTTTCTTTCCACTTGTCCCATCAACAGCCGCAAATATCTTTGATATTGTCGCTCAGTCTTGTCTTCGGTTTGCCTCTTCCTCTGTTTCCTATCACCATCCCTGTCAGCAAGTTTTTCTCAATATTTTTACTTTCATTCCATGACCAATAAACTTTAATTTCCTCCTGTTAAGATGTCCAACAGTCGGTCTTTACAATTTATTTTTCTCAGCACTTCACATTCATCTCTTCTCTGTCCAGCTAATATGCAGTACTCGTCTGTAACACCACATTTCAAAACTATGATCTTTTTCTTGTCTATCTACTTCAACACCCAACACTCAAAAACCATATCATGCAATTGGGAAAACTAATGAGTTCAATAACCTCAGCTTTGTCCGTAAGTAATGCTTGGGTCTTTCCAGAGGGTTTTTGAGAGCAATTGTGGCATTTTTGGCAATGGTAATTCTTCTTTTATCTCCGGTGAATCATCATATGTATTATTTAAAAAAACAGCTCCAAGATAAGTGAACTCTTTCACATTTTCCACAATCATTCCATTGATTGTAACATTTTCATCATTTTTCATTGCCTGTTATCTTTGAATCTTCATGATTTTAGTTTCTTGGCATTAAGAAAAAAGCCAGCTTCTTTAACTTTTTTTAGTATTTGTTGTAGTTCAGTGATACTGCTGGCAATAAAAAACATATCATCGGCGTCCCTCAGATTGATATTTTGTATCTCCAACACCCAACATTTCCCTTCAAAATTTTAGAGCGCCTCTCATAATTTTTCAGAATATATGTTAAAGAGGTGGGAGACAGAATGCAACCCTGTCGCACCCCTTTGTTTGACTTCGAACCATTCTGTTAACCCATAAGTGGTTCTTACAGCACTTTGTGGTCATACATGGCTTTTATTAGTTGGATGATGTGTTTGGAAACTTCAATCGTTCATGTTATCCAGAGGATATCGTGATCAACAGTATCAAAAGCTTAAATAATCGAGGTTTTTTTGATGTTCTCTTTTTTTCTCTGATCAATTTTAAATTTAGAATTGGTTTCTGGTACCTTTTCCGGGGCGAAAACCTGTTTTTCATCCCCAATTTTCCTCTCTTAACTTCAACTTTATTCTTCAGCAATAATTTTCAAAAAAATTTTTGCTGCTGTGACTTATTAATGCAATTGTCCTATTATTGTTGCATTGGAGTGTGTCACCTTTTTAGGTATGGGAGTAAAGACGATTTTACCAATCTTCTGGCCATTTTCTTTCATTCCATATTTTTGTACAGAGTTGTAGAAGAAGTATTCAACACTTTCGCCAGCATTTTAATTAGTCTGCTGTTATTTCATCTTTTCCCGGGGCTCTGTTATTCTTTATTTCTTTTATGGCTTTTATAACTTCGTCTAGCAGTGGCGGTGGTTCATCTTCGTTGTCATTGAGTCTAATTAATGTTGTTGTTAGATCTTTATTTTTTGTATAGGTTGGAATAAAAATTGATTCCTTCTATCTTTGACTTCTTTTCCGTCACATAAAAAAAGGGTCCATTTTCAGTTTTGATAGTGTCTATTGTGGGTTTTTAAATTTCGTGTGATGTTTCGTACCCCTGGTAGAGTTCTTAGTTGTCTTTGATAGAACAGTTTCAATTCTCTGGCAATGTTCATTTAAATATTTTTCCTTATCTTGTCGCAATAATCTTTGAATTTTTGTATTTGTTTTTTGTAAATTACTTTTTAAAACTGGGTTTTTGAGCCTTTGATTTAGGCATCTTTTTGTTTCAATTTCACTTAGTGTTTTTTCAGATATCAGGGGGAATTTGTCTTTTTTTTTTTGGCGATATTTTCTTAAGCAGTGCTAAATATACATATTATATATATAATATATATATATATATATATATTATATAAAAAATGTATATGAGCACTGCTAAAAACTATCGCCAAAAGAAAAAGACAAAAATTTCCCCTGGATATCTGAAAAAAAAACTAAGTGAAATTGAAACAAGAAGATGCCTAAAATCAAAGGGCATCAATAACCCAGTTTAAAAAGTAATTTACAAAAAACAAAATACAAAAATTCAAAGATTATTGCGACAAGATAAGGAAAAATATTTAAATGAACCCTTGCCAGAGAATTGAAAACTGTTCTATAATAAGACAACTAAAGAACTCTACCAAGGAGTACGAAACATCACACGAAAAATTTAAACCTAAATAGACACTATCAAAAATGAAGATGGACTTGGTTTTATGTGACGGAAAAGAAGTCAAAGATAGATGGAATCAATATTATTCCAACCTATACAAAAAGAATAAAGATCTAACAAACAACATTAATTAGACTCAATGACAACGAAGATGAACCACCGCCACTGCTAGACGAAGTTATAAAAGCATAAAAAAAGTTTAAAGAATAACAAAAGCCCCGGAATAGATGAAATAACAGCAGAACTAATTAAGAATGCTGGCGAAAGTGTTGAATAAATTCTTTTACAAATCTGTACAAAAATATGGAATGAAAGAAAATGGCCAGAAGATTTGGGTAAAATCAGTCTTTTCTCCATACTAAAAAAGGTGACACACTCAATGCAACAATAATAGGACAATTGCATTAATAAGTCACAGCAGCAAAATTTTTTTGAAAATTATTGCTGAAAGAATAAAGTTGAAATTAAGAGAGGAAAAATTTCAGATGAATAAGCAGGTTTTCGCCCCGGAAAAGGTACCCGAACCAGATTCTAAATTTAAAAATTTATCAGAGAAAAACAGAGAACATCAAAAAGACCTCGATTATGTGAAAGCTTATGATACTGTTGATCACGATATCCTCTGGAATAACATGAACGATATGAAGTTTCCAAAACACATCATCCAACTAATAAAAGCCATGTATGACCAACAACAAGGGCTGTAAGAACCACTTATGGGTTAACAGAATGGTTCGAAGTCAAACAAGGAGTGCGACAGGGTTGCATTCTGTCTCCGCACCTCTTAAATATATTCTGAAACAATTATGAGAGGCGCTCTAGAGAATTTTGAAGGAACTGGGATGTTGGAGGATACAAAATATCAAATGAGGTTTCGCGATGATATAGTTTTGATTGCCAGCAGTATCACTGAACTACAACAACTACTAAATAAAGTTTAAAAAAGCTGGCTTGTTTCTTAATGCAAGAAAATAAGATCATGAAAATTCAAAGATAACCGGCAATGAACAATGATGAACATGTTACAATCAATGGAATGATTGTGGGAAAAAAGTGAAAGAGTTCACTTATCTTGGAGCTGTTTTTAAAAATACATATGATGATTTACAACGGAGATAAAAAGAAGAATTACCATTGCCAAAAAAAGCCACAATTTCTCTCAATAACATCTGGAAAGACCGAAGCATACCTTAGGACAAAGTGAGGTTATTGAAACTCATTAGTTTTCCCAATTGCATGATATGGTTGAGTGTTGGGTGTTGAAGTAGATAGACAAGAAAAAGATCAATAGTTTGAAATGTGGTGTTACAGACGAGTACTGCATATTAGCTGGAAAGAAGAAGATGAATGATGAAGTGCTGAGAAAAAAAAATTTAAAGAACCGACTGTTGGACATCTTTAACAGGAGGAAATTAAAGTTTATGGTCATGGAATGAGAAGTAAAAGTATGAGAAAAACTTGCTGACAGGGATGGTGATAGGAAACAGAGGAAGAGGCAAACCGAAAACAAGACTGAGCGACAATATCAAAAATATTTGCGGGCTGTTGATGGTACAAGTGGAAAGAAAAGGTAAGATCGAGTTTAGTGGCGAAGGCTGGGGGAGAGGTCCACGGGTGCTCAAACAGGGGCATACTGTTATTGAGGGTATATATATAATATATATATATATAATTAATATATAAAATATAGATATTATATCTTTTTTTAACGGTAGGTTCATGCTGAGCCGCCGTGGTCACAGCATGATACTTAATTTTAGTTTTCATGTTGTGATGCTCTTGGAGTGAGTACCTGGTAGGGTCCCAGTTCCTTTCCCAAAGGGGAGTGCTGGTGGTACTTTTTTTTTTTATTAGGTAATCATTCTCTCTATTCTATCCGGGGTTGGGACCAGCACTGACTTGGGCTGGCTTTGGCCCCCAGTGCTAGGTAGGGATTCGAGGTGAAGTTCCTTGCCCAAGGGAAAACACGCCGGCCGGTGACTCGAACCCTTGAACTCAGATTGCCCTCGTGACAGTCTTGAGTCCGCCGCTCTCACCCTTCGGCCACCGCGGGCCCTTTAAATACTAACTATCGACTTTCAAATTTAAAACAAAAAGATGGGAGCATCCAACACCACCTCTAAAGCTCGACTACAAAAAATCTTGATAAAAAATTACAGAATGACAGTGTTAAACAAATTTGAATTAATCAATGTGAAGATGATAAAACACCAAATGAAGTGCTGAGAAAAATAAATTGTAAAGACCCGGCTGTTGGGGCATCTTTAACAGGAGGAAATAAAGTTTATTGGTCATGTAATGAGAAGTAAAAGTATTTAGAAAAACTTGCTGACAGGGATGGTGATAGGAAACAGAGGAAGAGGCAAACCGAAGACAAGAACTGAGCGACAATATCAAAGATATTTGCGGGCTGTCAATGGTACAAGTGGAAAGAAAAGCGTAAGATCGAGTTTAGTGGCGAAGGATGGTGGAGAGGTCCACGGCTGCTCAGACATGAGCATACCGTTATTGATGATGATATTGATGATATTATATATATTATATATATACATATACATATATATATATTTTTTTTTTCAACAGCCATTCATTCCACTGCAGGACATAGGCCTCTCTCAATTCTCTACTGAGAGGTTATATATCAGTGCCACCGTTGCCTGATTGGATGCCCTTCCTAATCAACCGCGGTTTGTGCCACGGCAGCAACTTCCCCCACGACACATGCGTTCGACTTCTCAAGGCGATAAGTCGTTTTCTATGAGGGCAATCGAAGTGAAGTTCCTTGCCCAAGGGAACAACGCGCCGGCCGGTGACTCGAACCCTCGATCTCAGATTGCCGCCGTGCAATCTTGAGTCGATGCTCTAACCACGACTTCGGTCTCTCTTGCCGCGTTGGGGATAGGCGCCCGTCCAGGTACAAGCCCAATAAAAAGCCTTGGTACTGCGATTACTATTTCAACGGATCCCCTTTGTCGGTCCTCTGTGATCTGCCCGGCCTCAGCTGCATCTTCAGGAAGCTGTTCAACGGCAGAGACGACGTCCCGCTCAACATATTCAAAGTGATCGAGCTGTGGACGAGCACCGATCATGACAAGCGCCTCGCCCTAGAGAATGTGCGGCGGTACTTAGCCAAGAAGCTCTCCGCCTGTGCCTCCCACCTGCCTACGCTGGAGAGGCAGCCAGCAGCTTGCACCTCACCCCTGCCCACGGAGGAGAGGTAGCCAGAAGCCTGTGCCTCCCCCTTGCCCACGGAGGAGAGGCAGCCTGAAGCCCGTGCCTTCCCCCTGCCCATGGAGGAGGGGCAGCCCAACCCCGAAGCCACGCCCCTCGAGGACTGCCTCGAGCATCATGCACGTGCTAGACTCAACCGTGAAGAAGAGGCCGAGAGCGGAGGTGGCAAGCATGCTGACTCAGTTCTGCGCCGACGCAGGCCTGCCCGTCGTGTCCATTCCGGTGCTTAGGAAGTACACGAAACGGCAGTACATGGTGAGCGCCGGCGCCGACGGCAAGGTGTTCCACCGTGGTCATACAATGGTCAAGCACGCCAAGAGTCTGACGAAGTTTAAGGGTCTTCTGCTGGAGGCCATGAAGCTGAGGGCGCTTGGTGGGCAGTGTGGCGGCCGGCACCTCTACGGCGTCTGCCCCGATATGCTGTGTCTCTTGGTCACTGAGGCCGCCCCGCCTGGCAAGCGCCCTCGCGAGGACGAGGACGAGCAGCAGAAAACGAGGCCGACTCCAGGCGAGGAGCAGGTGCTCTCCAGCCGGGAAGATCCCCCAGGCGCCTGAGAAGAAGCGTGCCCGCGGAGACAAGAACAGGTCGCTGCAGCCCGTCTACTGCAGAACCCCCAAATGATCAGAGGTGTCCCCCGGAACCCTCGCTGTCTTCTCGAAGGCACGCGGGTCCACCCCCCCCCACAGAAAAAACACGCTCACACATCTAAACATTAATTCATACATACCTATTCATAGATTCTTCTATTTGCTCTGTCGTACAACAGGTCCTTTTGGCATCCATTTTTTCATGACCTCTATTCTATTAAGAGGTGGCTCCATACTCTGCAGGACCAGACTGCAACTCATGCAGTTATAATCATACTTGGAGTAATACATATCTTTTTGGCGATATTTTCTTAAGGAGCGTCAGCATTTCTTTTCCTTTTTCCCCACAACTCATTGGTGTTTTATCATCTTCACATTGATTAATTCAAATTTGTTTAACACTGTCATTCTGTAATTGTTATCAAGAGTTTTGTAGTCGAGCTTTAGAGGTGGTGTTGGATGCTCCATCTTTTTGTCTTATTTGAAAGTCGATAGTTAGGAGTTAAGGCCGCGTTGGCCGAATGGTTAGAGCGTCGGACTCAAGACTGTCACGACGGCAATCTGAGTTCAAGGGTTCGAGTCACCGGGGCCGGCGTGTTGTTTCCCCCTTTGGGCAAGGAACTTCACCTCGAATGCCTACCTAGCCACTGGGTGGCCAAGCCAGCCCAAGTCAGTGCTGGTCCCAAGCCCGGATAGAATAGAGAGAATGATTACCTAATAAAAAAAAAAAAAGTACCACCAGCACTCTCCTTGGAAAGGAACTGGGGACCCTACCAGGTACTCACTCCAAGAGCATCACAACATGAAAACTAAAATTAAGTATCATGCTGTGACCACGGCGGCTCAGACATGAACCTACCGTTAAAAGATATATATATATATATATATATCTATATATTATATATATAAATATATATATATTATCAATAACAGTATGCTCATGTTTGAGCAGCCGGGACCTCTCCACCATCCTTCGCACTAAAACTCGATCTTACGTTTTTCTTTCCACTTGTACCATCAACAGCCGCAAAAATCTTTAAATTTTGTCGCTCAGTCTTGTCTTCGGTTTGCCTCTTCCTCTGTTTCCTATCACCACCCCTGTCAGCAATTTTTTCTCAATACTTTACTTCTCATTCCATGACCAATAAACTTTAATTTCTCCTGTTCAAGATGTCCAACAGTCGGTCTTTACAATTTTTTTTTCTCAGCACTCATCATTCATCTTCTTCTCTGTCCAGCTAATAGCAGACTCGTCTGTAACACCACATTTCAAAACTATGATCTTTTTCTTGTCTATCTACTTCAACACCAACACTCAGAACCATATCATGCAATTGGGAAAACTAATGATTCAATAACCTCAGTTTTGTCCGAAAGGGTAATGCTTCGGTCTTCCAGATGTTATGAGAGCAATTGTGGCTTTTTTGGGCAAGGGTAATTCTTTTTTTTATCTCCGGTGAATCATCATATGTATTAGTTAAAACAGCTCCAAGATAAGTGAACTCTTTCACATTTTCCACAATCATTCCATGATTGTAAATGTTATCATTGTTCATTGCGGTTATCTTTGAATCTTCATGATCTTAGTTTCTTGGCATTAAGAAACAAGCCAGCCTTTCGCTTGCTTCTCTAACTTTATCTAGTAGTTGTTGTAGTTCAGTGATACTGTGGCAATCAAAACTATATCAAACGGCGTACCTCAGATTTGATATTTTGTATCCTCCAACATCCACAGTTCCTTCAAAATTCTCTAGAGCACCTCTCATAATTGTTTCCCGAATATATATTAAAAGAGGTGCGGAGACAGAATGCAACCCTGTCGTACTCCTTGTTTGACTTCGGGAAACCATTCGTTAACCCATAAGTGGTTCTTACAGCTGCTTTTTGTTGGTCATACAAGGCTTTTATTTGTTGGATGATGTGTTTGGAAACTTCATATCGTACAAAGTTATTCCAGAGGATATCGTGATCAACAGTACAAAAGCTTTCACATAATCGATGAAAAAACAGGTATAGGTCTTTTTGATGTTCTCTGTTTTTTTCTAGATCAATTTAAATTTTGAATCTGGTTTCTGGTACCTTTTCCCGGGCTAAAACCTGTTTGTTCGTCTGCAATTTTCCCCTCTAACTTCAACTTCATTTTTTCAGCAATAATTTTCAACGAAATTTTGCTGCTGTGATTTATTAATGCAATTTTCCATTATTGTTGCATTGGAGTGCGTCACCTTTTTTAGGTATGGGAGTAAAGACTGATTTTTCCCAGTCTTCTGGCCATTTTCTTTTATTCCATATTTTTGTACAGAGTTTGTAGAAGTATTCAACACTTTCGCCAGCATTCTTTAAATTTGTTTTGCTGTTATTCATCTATTCCCGGGGGTCTTGTTATTTTTTACTTCTTTATGGTTTAAACTTGTCTAGCAGGGCGGGTTCATCCTCGCTTTCATTTAGCTAATGGTTAAT
>NW_023665168.1:0-13109 GCF_015228065.2 Penaeus monodon | reverse complement strand
TTTAAATTTCAAAAATTATTTTAATGTATACAATACAAAAATATACACACAACAACACCACCACCACACACGCCACACACACACACAAAACACACACACACCACACACACCAAAACCCCCAACACACACCACACACACACACAAATTTTAAAATTATTTTATATTTTTTTTTATTTATTATAAATATTGTATTTTAAATAGGAGTATAATCAAATATAGGGGAGTAAAAGAAAATCTTAATAATAATTTTTATTTTTAATTATTATTTTTTTTTTGCTTTAATTTTTTATAATATTTTTAAAATTTTTTATTTTATTCCATATATTAATTTATATATTTTAAATTATTTTTTTTATGTTATTCATTTTGTAAATTTATATTTTTCTACACACACACAAACCACACACACAAAAAACCAAAACCCACCCACCACACACACAGAAAATTAATTATATAAATTATATAAAATTAATTATATTATTTTATTAATATATATACGTTCCCACACACAGATGCATATAATGTATAAAATAAAATGCATTATTTTTTATAACATACAAATACATATATATATATATATTATATATATATAATATAATATATGTATATATATACATAGTAAATAATTATTTATTTTATATATATATATTATAATATATATATATATATTATATATATTTTATGTGTATAATAAACATACATATGGGGGTTTATATATTAATAATATATATTATAAATTATATAAAATTATTTTATTATTTATCTTTTATAGTATATATTGTTTAATATATATTATTATTATATATATTAATATTATATATTCTTTTTGATTGATTACTTTTAGAAAAAGAACCATTCTTTTTTTTTTGCGTTTCCGGTGCTCAAAAACCCAAACCTCAATGACCTGACCATCGCTTTTCCTGCCAATAAAAAAACCCCAAAGTTGAGGAAGTATTTTCGGTGCTTGGGAAAAAGGTTTTTCCCCATGATTGATTAACCGGATTAAAAAAGAACCCTATCAGTCATAGAACGGGAAGGAAGGGAACCACAGCACTCTTTGAAAGGGGAAGTACAAGTCGGAATTTCGGATCCCATAAGGTTTCCAGCTATGTATTTTAAATAGGGAAGCCCATCCCTCCTTGCACCCCCAAAGTAATACAGTTTTTCTTACTTATTTTACACTAAATTCTGTACCCCCCACTCTTTATGAGGGGGCCGAAGTTTAAAATCAACGAGTCTGGGGATTGAAGTCAACGAGGGGGGTTGAAGAAACTGGCTGGAGATAAAGTAACGAGTGCTGGGACAAGCAATGATGGGGGGAGTTTCAAGTCCGAGTGGGGAGTTCAAGTAAAACGAGGGTGAGATTCAGAAAAGGGTGCTGGGGGGTTCAGGCAATGAGTGTGGAGTTCAAGTCAACATGTCAACGATGGTGGAGGTTCAAGTAAAACAAGCAACGAGGGGGGATTCAAGTCAACAATAAGAGTTGGAGATTCAAGTCAACAAGAAAACGAGTGGTGGGGGTTCAAGTAAAAAGTCAAGGGGTGGGGGGAATCAATTCAACAAGTAAACGAGTGGTGGAGATTCAAGCAACGGTGGTGGAGATTAAAAGTCAACGAGTGGTGGAGATTAAAGTCAACGGGGGTGGGATTTCAATCAACGAGTGGTGGAGATTCAAGAACGAGGGGTGGAGATCATTAACGGTTTTGGAGTTCAGTCAAAGGGGGTGGGATTAAATTTAAAGATGGGGAAATTTCAATAACGGTGGTGGGATTAAGTCAACGGTGGTGGAGTTTCAAGTCAACGAGTGGGGGATTCAGTCAACGAGTGGTGGAGATTAAAGTAAAACGAGGGGGAGTTTCATCAACAGGGGTGGGTTTCGGGTCAACGATGGGGGAGTTTAGGTAAAGGGGTGGAGATTTCGGGCAACGAGGGGTGGAGTTTCAAGTCACGAGGGGGAGATTAAAGGTAAACGAGGGTGGAGATTCAAGTCAACGAGTGGTGGGATTCGTCAACGAGGGGTTTTGGAGTTTTCAATAAAAGAGTGGTGGAGATTCAAGTAATGAGTTTAAATCAACGAGTGGGGAGTTAAGTAATGAGTTAAAGTCAAAGGGGTGGTTGGATTCAAGAAATGATGGTGGAGATTCAAGTCAAGAGTGGGGGAGTTCAAGAACGAGTGGTGGGGGATTCAAGTCAACGAGTGGTGGGATTAAAGAAAAGGTGGGGAAATTTCATTCAAGAGTGTGGAGTTTAAAGTCAACGAGGGTGGAGATTAAATCAAAGAGTGTGGAGATTAAGTCAACGAGTGGGGGAGATTCAAGTCCGAGGGTGGAGATTCAAGTAACGAGTGGTGGAGTTTCAGTCCGAGTGGTGGAGATTAAAGTCAACGAGTGGGGGAGTTTTCAAGTCAAAGAGGGGTGGAGATTCAAGAAAAAGAGTGGGGGAGATTCAGTAAAAGAGTGGTGGAGATTAAAAGTCAAAGATGGTGGAGTTTCAAGTAAAACGAGTGGTGGTTTCAACAACAGTGGGGAATTAAGTCAACGAGTGGTGGAATTCAGGTCAACGGGGGGTGGAGTTCAAGCAACGGGGGTGGGATTCAATCAACGAGTGGTGGAGTTTAAAGTCAACGAGGGGTGGAGATTAAGTCAAGAGTGGTGGAGTTTCAAGCCCCGAGTGGGGGGAGTTTCAATAAACGAGTGGTGGGATTCAGTAAAAGAGTGGTGGGATTAAAGTAAATGAGATTCAGCAACGAGTGGTGGAGATTAAAGTCAATGAGTTTCAAGTCAAAGAGTGGTTGAGTTTAAAATCAAGATGGTGGAGATTCAAGCAACGAGTGGGGGAGATCAAGTCACGAGGGTGGGATTCAATCAAGGTGGGGGGGTTTAAAGTCAAAGAGGTGGAGATTCATGTAAAGAGTTTTGGAGATTAAGTCAACGATGGTGGAATTCAAGTAACGAGGGTGGAGTTTCAATCAACGAGTGGGGGAGATTAAGTCAAGAGTGGGGGAGACAAGTCAAATGGGGGAGATTCAAGTAAAAGAGGGGGATTTTCAAGTCAAAAGTGGGGAGTTTCAAGTAAAAGAGTGGTGGGATTAAAGTAAAAGGTGGGGGAGATTAATCAAGAGTGGTGGAGATTCAAGCAAAGAGGGGTGGAGATTCAATAAAGAGGGGTGGAGATTCAAGGGGTGACGTTGGAGATTCAAAAAAATGATTGATAGAGATTAAAAAGTGCTGGAGATTCAAGTGGTGAAGATCGATCAAAGTGTCCCACTGAATGCGTGAGTTTCAAGCAAAAGGGGTGGAGAATCAAATGGGGGATATGTGGAGATTCATTAAATGAGGGTGGGATCGAGTAACTGAGGCTGGAGATTCAATTTAATAAGGCTGGATTTTCAAGCAGGAGTGCGGGAGATTCATGACCATGAGTGCGGGAAGTTTTTTTTAAAGGTTGGAGATTTTTCTCAAAAGTGCGGGAGATTCATTTATGAGGCTGGATTTTAGTTAATGAGTGCGGAGATTCTAGTTAATGAGTGGGGAATTTAGTTAATGAGTGCTGGAGTTTCTAGTTAAAGGCGGGAGTTTCATTTAATGAGTGCTGGAGTTCTAGTTAATGAGTGCGGGAGTTTATTTAATGAGGCTGGAGATTCTATTTAATAGTGCTGGAGATTTAGTTAAGGAGTGTTGGAGTTTTCCCCAAGTGCTGGAGATAAAAACGATGGAGTTTTCTATGCTGGTGCTGCAGTTTGAAGTAAATGGGTGCTGAAGATTCAAATGGTGGAGTCGGGAGATTAAACAAATGAATGATAGAGATTAAAAGTCAATGAGGGTGGGATTCAAATTTAAAGAGTGTTAAAAATTTTAAAGTAACATGACGAGATTAATCAGTGAGTTTGGGGGGGTTTCAAGTCATAAAGCGTAGATTCAAGAAAATTTCTGGTGGAGCTTGTAAATCAAAAAGTGGTGGAGATTCGAGTCAAAGAGTGGGGAGATTGATCCAAAGTTATTGGGGATTGAAGTGTGGTGATTCATGTAAAGAATGTGAAACTTAATTAACAGAGAAAATTTGGCTTTATTATAGTAATATATAGGTTTTATATATGTTTTGTGTGTGTTGTTTGTATATATTAAAATAATAAAAATTTTAAATAATAAAAAATATAATATATTTTATAACACAAAAATTTGTCATCAAAATTAAAAATAACAATACACCCTGCACGTACGCGTACGTGTGTGTGTGTGGTATATATTTTATAAATTTTAAAAATTTTTTAATATAATATTTTATATATTAAAAAATATATATATACATATATAATGTGTGTGTGTGTGTGGGTTTTTATTATATAATAAGATGTAAATATTAAAATAGAAAAGTATATGTGTGTGTTTAATATATATTTTATATTATATATATATATAATATAATTTTATATATATATATAATGTATGTTGTGTGTGTTATCAATATTAAATGTATATAAAATTGTATATTATGTAATTATGTATGTTGTATATATATGTATGTTTTTTATTATACACACACCACACCAAAAAACCCTAAATAATATATATATATATATAATATAATATATTATATATATATATATAAAATATATTATTAAATTTTATATAAACCCCAATATGTTTATATATATATATATATTATATATAAATATATTTTAATTAATATAAATTATAATTAATATATGTTTTTGGTGTTGTATGTATATAAGATATAAATTTGATATAAATATTTTATATAGAAAATCTATATTGTGTGTGTAGAAATAATTTTAAAATTTTATAATATATTATATATAATAAAATATATATATATAATATATATATAAATATATAATATGGGGAAAGGGAATGGCAAACCACCGTTAAATTGCCAAAAAAATCTGGAATCCAGATCGCCAAAGTCCGGTGGGACAGGGGACCAGAAAAAATAAAAAATAAATAATATATAATTATATATATAATATATAATAAAATAATATATATATATATATATATGTATATATACATGTGTATAAATAGAGAGAGAGAGAGAGAGAGAGAGAGATGCGTGTGTCTGTCAGTAATAGCCTGGTTTCTCCTTCCAGCGCTGTCGCCGGTCCAACTGGGACACTGATTGCTGTTTGGCACATGACTGACTTGGATTCAAGAACAACGTTGTCCGAGTTCTTGAAGACATGAGGAATGAAAGTACCCATGATACAGTCGGAGGTGAGTCAAGCACAGCGATATTCACTGTATTCTATATACAAGTATTATCCTTTACATTCAATTATCAACAATAACTTGCATACAGTTCTTTTTATGAAGGTGCCTTACACTTGATAAACATTTTCACAAACAAACTAATAAACACGTTATATCTTACAGGAACAATATATACTTTGCGTACCAAAGTGTGCAGGAGTACGTAAATGGAGACTGGCCAGATAGTGAAGGTAACAATAACTAATAAAATATTGACCTTTTTTGAGGCAAAGTTGAGAGATTGGTGACGTCGGGGGGAAAGCACCATATCCGAAAACACGTTCTTTTCAAATAATATATTGCATATTAATGACAATGGATCACCGACCTGTCAACTTGTCATTAATCATCGCCATCATGTTAAATGCAACTTTACCTCGAAACAAGAAAATGAAAATGATAAATATTGCTTTTGCAAGATAAGTAAAGGAGTGTTGTTTTATAGTATGATTTTTATATAGCTTTATTAGGCTGTTTTTTTCATCCGAGGGAAAAATTGATCTCTTTATTTTAAAAAATAATATTAAAATGAACCAAAATTATACAAGCTGATCGTACACCCTAATAAAGTAATTTTTATTTTCAGAGATTTACGAACATGTCTAAACATGATTTTGGGATAACCGGATTTCTTACCACTTTGTACAGAGGCAAAGCAGATGCGCCACCATTTCACGGTAACACTTTGTGATTAAGCCAACTAGCAACTCGGCTTGGGTGTATTGAAGGAATGGAAGACTTGAATTGAACTTCTTGTATGTATTTGGGATATATTGTGTTTGTTCTTGATAGTGTCCTTAATTACTTCTCTGCTGCTTGTATTTGCTATTTTGGTGGTACCTATTACATTTTCTGAATCGTCTTTTTGTTAACTATACATCTCATGACGCTAAATAAAGCTACATGTAACTGAAATAATTCGACAAGATCGTTCCCTCTCCTGCTTGGCTGTCAGCTTAGCTTTTGAAATGCTTCAAGAAAAAATAACCCATTTGTTAAGTGGTATGTTTCGTTGATGTTTGGGCTTATCGAACTTGATGTAACTGTCCATTGCTTGTTTTATATTCTAAATCACGTCTACAATCAGATTTCCAGCATATTTGAATATCTGAATGTCTTAGAAAATTGTACTTTAATATTCATGGATTTTTTTCATCTACAGTAATTACTTTTTTGCAGAAACAAAAACATATATTAAAACGTATTATTTTAATTTAAGGTTTAAGGTTAATGGTAAAAGGTTCAAAGCAAAATTTTGATAGACATCAAAGGTCATAAGCACTATAAAAAGGTGTAATAGTAAAGAGGATAAAGGAGGTTAGTTGATGATTAAATGTGCTACACGTCACAAGAGGGGTGGAGGAAGAGGCTGATGGAGAGAATGGGGTAGAAGGATGGGGTTTTTGGGATGAAAGGGAGGAGGAAGGGGTTAGGTACCCGGGGAAATAGTGATTTGGGTGTTGGAATAGGGAGAAGATTTTTATTTCGTTTTACAATGGGTGGGGGGGGAAAAGGGTAAAGTGGTGGGAATAGATGCTGGGGAGATGTAAAAATCTTGGGAGGAAAGGGGAGGGGTTTCGTTATTTGAGTAGGGGAAAGGAGGAAGCCCGTAAGAATGGAGAACAGTTTTTGGGTTATGACTAGCTTTGGGACACAAGGGGACGGGCAGTGGAACGGGTGTTTGCAGGGGTAGCCTAACCCAACAATTCTGACATTGAGGGGGAGGGGCTTGATATGGTCGGGCAGGGAGTGATTATCCGCCAATGTAATCATTAAAGAGGTCATAACTACGGAAAGTGATCTTGGCAACATTTGTATGGCTGCCTCTAAGGGGAATGGTGTAGCACGTTAAAAAACTGCATCATAAACCAGAGGCAGGGGGTAAGTCACGAAAAAACTGATATTTGGGGTGGGGTATATAGAAAATTTTAAGAGTTTGTAGAGGTGGGCATAGTGAAGGTCGTGGATAAGCACGTTTTCGAAACAACGCGGGGCAGAGCGAGCACCATCCGGTCCGACCAAAAATGAACAATGCGGCGAAGATGAGGGGAAACCAAAAAAAATGACCCAAAAGATGGTAAACAGGAAAAGATGACCCATGACGTCAAACTGGCGCGTGTTCACGCCCTGACACAGAAACTTCTGAAGCCACGAAACAAAACAACTAGTTGGAGGCGATCACAGATATATCAAATACCCAGGGGGATCAAGAAAATAAACGGGAAAGGGGATAGACAAAACTTAAAGTGATAAAACGTGTTTAAAATTTTGGGACATGGAAATCCTGAGAGTAGTTTTAAAAAAAGTAAGAGAAATTTAAATTTTATTCATGATAACTGTTAAAGGGGGTGCCGGAAGGGGCCCCCTAGCGGAATAAAAAACGGGTAAGACAAAAGGTGGGTTGGAGTTGGAGGGGTTTTGGGCATCTCTGGTAGCCCCTTTTGGCCATGCATTTGGGGGCTTTTTGGGTAAGCCCTATTGAAGCAATTAAAGTGTTTCTTGTTTAAGGGGGAACATGGTGGACGGGAAGTCTAGGAAAATGTGGTTTAAAGTGGGTTATGGTATTTTTTGTTTGATGTTGACTTATAAAGGACCAAGAATTTATTTGACTAAGTTAATTTAGAAGTAATAATCAATTAATGGAAAAATTATAGTTTTGATTTCAATTTTGAATAATGATATATAGTTTAAATTCTAAGTGTATGATATATTAAGTTGCATAGGAGTAAAAATTAATGTTTTACTTTTAAGAGACTCGCTCTAGGAATGGATTAACAGTCATGTGATTGTTAAATTTCCCGGTAGAGCGAAGAAAAATTTTGTTTTGTATGAAATCATTAAGTATTTCCTAGAATAAGTTTGCTTGAGTTAATTTGCGGCTTGCAATATTAATTCAGTTATGTTGCCTGTTTAAGCACAAGACATTTATTCCATTTTCGAAACGTACTCTTTTTATTTTTTAATTTAGAATTGTGAAAAAGACATTAATTAGTTTTTTAAAATTGTTTGGGGTATAAGAAATACTTGCCTAAAAAATTCCACTTTTTCTGTTTTTAAATTTGTTTTTACAATATTTTTATGTTTTCAGTCTTGTAGTGAAGGGTTTTAAGGGTTTAAGGTTAAAACAAGAAAAATGTGCTAGACATCTAAGGTCATTTAGCCTATAGTTAATGTTGGGGAAGGGGTTGGGAATTGGATTAGTTGTCTAAGCGGGGAAAAGGAATTGGTAAGGGGAAAGGGTTGGTCGGGTTGGTAAGGGGTTAGATAGATGGGGAATGTATGCTTTTTGGGGAAAAGGAATGGTTGTTGAAAGGGAAAGTGGGGGTTTCGAAGGATGTCTGATATTGGGGGTCGGTGGGGGAGGATAGGTGGGGGAAAGCAGAGGAAAGTAGGACGAGACAAAAAGGGAAGGGGGGAAGAAAAAAAATGAAAATTGGGGATTGGTAGGGTGGATGTGTAAGAAAGGTTTTTGAAGGCTACTAGAGGGGGGTTAAAAAGGGGAAAAGGATTGAAAAGGTCAGGTCTGTGGGGGGGAAAACCCCGCGAATTTCCCAAATAAAAGGTATTTATACTTTATGATATAGATTGTAGTACTTTTTTGGAGATTTTGGGGGGGAAGCAGCAGAGGGTGGGATAAGGACCGGGGGTCTGAGAGGGGGGGGTTGGGATTTGGGGGTTTTTACTAGGAGTTTTTAGAGACAGAAGGTCTTGGAAGGGGAACTTGTGAATAAGGATTCACGTGTGTATCAGGGGGAGGGAAAGGATAGGGGGGAGGGTGGGGGGGTTACAAAAGGGGATTCCTGTGTATCCGGGGGAAGGAAGGGATAGGGGGGATGGTGGGGGGGTTAATGTGGGGGGGTTGGGTCGGGGGGGAGGGCGGGTTTTTGAGAGGGGTTAGGGGGAAGGGTGGGGGGGGATATCTTTAGGAGGAGGATGGTATCAGCTTACTTGCATGTGAAAGGAGCAGGGTTGTAAGTTTTTGGAGGTTGAGTGTCATTTTTATTAATAAAAAAGGTTTTTTGAGGGGTTGGTTGGGGATTTTTTTGGGGAAAAGGGTTTTTGTGAGGGGGGGAAAAGAGGATGGGGTCTCAAAACATAGGAGAAAGGGAAAGGGGGAGGAGCGTAAGGTATTTTAAAAGGAGGTGGGTGGGTTATGTTGGGGGTGTAGGGAAGAGGGAGTTCTGTCTGTTACGGGTAGTGCATGGGGAGAGGGGAAGGTTTTGGGGTTTTTAGTGGGGGGAGGGGTATCTGTAGTAAGATTGGGTGTCTGGGGTTTTGGAGGCAAAAAAGTTTGATGGGGAAAGGGAGGAGGGGAGAAAAGTGGGGGTTAATGTAGGGGGGGGGGTTAGGAAAAAATTGGTTTGAATGAGCAGTATTACTGGATAAGGGGTAAAAGAGAAACCACGTCGACGTGCTTCTTGTTGGCTTCACGAGTGGAATCCAAGTTTGAATCTGAGAGTTGTACCCCAGACTCAAATTTTAGGTGGGAAGCCCCTATAAAAACATTAGGGGCCACCACGTTTGGAATTGCGGATGTGCAGAGCAGTTAATCGGGTATAGCCCGGTGGCACATGTGGCATTGGTGTGGAACGGCAATTTTTTGGTGGGTGTTAGACGCCAAAATTTTTGGGACGACGTGGGGGGGTTTTTGGTATGGGAACAGGGAGGGGTTTCCTCCTATGTAGACGTTAATGGAAAAGGGCTTTTCTAGGAAGGGAAAATTTTTTTTTTGTTAGGGGTTTCTT
Source organism: Penaeus monodon (assembly GCF_015228065.2). Taxonomy (NCBI): domain Eukaryota; kingdom Metazoa; phylum Arthropoda; class Malacostraca; order Decapoda; family Penaeidae; genus Penaeus; species Penaeus monodon. The sequence goes on along the minus strand of NW_023665168.1, from coordinate 3,097 downwards.
TCGATGCCTCGGGGGGAATGGAGAGCATTGTATGATGTTGCATATAGTCTTGGGGGAAAAGGCAAAGGTCTTCTCCCCCGTTGACCAAACTTTTTCATGATTGGGGAATTTTCGGGGAGATTGAAACTGTTCGGTGCAAATATTGAGGTTGGATGGGGTTCTGCAAAATGGTGTTACCTATAGGTCGTTAGTTTTGTTTAAAGCTATAGCTTGGGTTTTTGGATGTTACTGTGACAAAGGGAGCGGGGCGGGTCGGCTACGGGAAAAGACTTTTCCCACTGTTTTGGAGACATTTTTGGAAGAGAAGGGTGTTGTCAGAGTAGGGAGCTGTGGGGGGGATCAGAAAAATCGGTCCCATTTGGTGCGCTAAAGAGAGTTTTAAGATTTTTTGTAAGGATAGGGGTAGAAAGGGCGGGGGGTGACGAAGATGGATATGTTGAGGGAGGTAGTGTTTTGGAGAAGGGCAATAAGGCGAAAGTTTAAAAAGGGAGGGTGGGTGGTTGATGTTGGAGGTTGTGGGGGAAAGGGGGTTTGAAGTTGAGCATGCGGGAAGGTGGAAATGTTCTTAAGGTTTTGTTTGTTGGCTATTACTAGTAGGCTTATGAGGGGGATTAGCAGGTTGGGAGCCGTGGCCCCAAAGGGAGAGCCTGGGGTCAGGAACGGGGGTTTTACATCTTTGGGGCTATTTGAAAAAGGGGGGAAGCCTTTTTCCCCCTAAAGTGGGGTTGTTTCATTACGGGCCATGGAAGCCTGTTTTATTTTGGGGGTTAAAACATCCCCCCCTCAGGGTCCCCTTGAGGGGTAAGGGCTAGGTAACAAAACCCCTTGTATGGAAGAAAGGAATTTTTTATTAAAACTGCTTACTCTTTTTTTAAGCTTTGACACTGGTTAAATTTAAAAACATTTGAAAATTGTATTAGTATTTGTTGTTAACAATTGGAAAAGGGAATTTATTTGGAAAAAACAAAAAAGTGGTATTAAAATGGGTAATTTTGTATTGGATTAAGAACTCAGAGTGATATAAATTTAGTGAGGGGACTTACATTTTTAAAATTATAATTTTCATTTAATAAATTAGTTGAAAATTCTCTAATAATTTTGGAAATTTTTCCTTTTACATTTGTCTAAAAAAATTAATACAAGTTGAAAGAAAAGATCTGTGAAAAAAATAGACTAGTTGAACATTAAGATTATATCAGTACAAAGGAGATGAAAATTTTTATAAAAAGGGGCAACAAAAGGGGACGGGGGCGGGGAAAAGAGGGAGTAGTGTTCAGAGGGGTAGTATTGGGGGGAGGTGGAAATAAGGTTGTGAGTAAGGGGGGATGTGTATTAATAAAGAAGGGGGAGGGGTAAAGTAAAATGTTTGGGGAGGAGAAATTTTCCTGTGTTTGGTTGGATTAGGGGGTGATGTGGGATTTAGGAGGGATAGTAGTACAGTGTTCGATCTGGTTAAAAGGGTTTTGGAGTCAGGTGTCGTCGACACTCGAAGGTTTAGTCATCATCACGCAAACAACACGAGGGGGAAAACAAACTATATGAATGGGTAAACAACCAAACGAAAAAGAGACGCCCAAAAATTGAATAAATGTGAGAAATTTGAGGCAGATTCCATGCTCAAAAAAGTTAACAGGACAAAACACATGCAAAAAAAAGGGAAACCCTTGACAATGGGAAACATCATTTTGGGCAGGGGTACACCATGTGATGGGCCAAAGAAGGAAAAAAAACAGGTGCGTTCAAAAAGCAATTCTAATGATCGCAAATAATCTATTGTATCAGTTTTGGAAAAAAAAATTAATTTGGGTGGCAGGCAAAAAAGTTAGAAGAGATAATTTTTTAAATGTAATTTAAATTTTATAAATGTCGCTGTTTTGATTAAAAATATTTGATTTTTAGACTGACCAAGTTTTGCAGTTGTGCAATTTTTTTTTTTATCACGCTAATAATATATAAAGCGATTTTTAACTGTCTGGTTTATTAAATAGTCAAAACCCAAAAAATTTTATTTTTTTCTTTTAAAAAAACTATGGTATTGTATTTATATTATTTGCACGATAAAAAAATTTAAATAAATTGATATTTTTTAAACGAATATTTAATAAAACCTTTGCATTGCATAATTAATAGTATTAATACTGCTACTTGATATCATTGTTTAAATTTTAAAATTTTCACTATAATCAAAAAGAGATTAAACATTTTTAAAACTAACGTTATCTTTATGTGAAGAGGATTTTTTAAGATTAGAATAGGGGGCCACAAAAAAGGGGAACGGGAGAAAATTTTTTTAAGGGGGGTATTTAGAAGGGGGGAAACCTTATTGCCCAATAATGGGATAAAAACTTTACTTTGGGCCCGGGAAGCCTCGGTATGTTGGGGAAACTTCCACCCCTCAGGTCCCCCAGGGGCAAAGGACAAAACTAAACAAGGAAAAGCCGGGCCAGGGTCCCCAGCTGTTCAGACTGGCACAATGTCAGCCTTTATCCTTTCAACACGGCTCTCCACTTTTGGGAAAGGGTAGGTGAAGGAAATCCCCAGCATTGGGTCTCGTCTCCGTTCCTAAGCCCCCCCCATCCCCCCCCGCAAAAGCGGGGGATGGATGGGGGGGGGGGTTATACGTCGGATGGGGGGAAGTCTACGGGGTGAATTTTGGCAATTGGTGGAGGACCTACACGGCCCCCAGGGGGGGTTGGAATATGATACTGCTCACAGTTCAAGAGGCAGGCGAGTGGAAACAAGGGCAGGTATGTCTTTCCAAATTTAAACCCAAACCTTTCCTAAATAGGGGGGTTTTTCCCCGGTGCGACAGTATTGAGAGAGAGGGATGAGGTTGGGGAGGAAAGGATTTTTAAAAGAAGGAAGGTAGGGTTTTAATGCTATAGCTTGGGGTTTTGGATGTAATGACGGAACCTTCGGACGGGAAAATTTGCCCACTTGTTTTTGGTAATGGTTTAAAGGTTAAAAGCAAGAGAAATGTGCTAGACATCTAAAGGGATGTAGCACTTTTTTTTTTTTTTGGTTTAAAGGTTTAGGGAATTTTGGGGGGTTGGGGGTTTAAAGGGGTTAGTTTTTAAAAGTGGGGGAAAGGAAAAAT
>NW_023665167.1:7500-13109 GCF_015228065.2 Penaeus monodon | reverse complement strand
AAGAAAAAAAGCTACGAATCGATGTAAACTGTGAAAAGTAAATCGCATGGGTATGGAGACAGATGGGGACAGGAAAAGATCTGGGTTTTGGGCTGGACAAAATAGGTCATATATTTCACCAATCGTTCCCTTTTTAAAAAAGAGAGGGGGAAAAAACAGAAATGATGGCGGGAAAGGAAAAGGGGGCCTACTAGAGGAAAGGGTTGAGGTCAATATCATGATATTTTAATGGACCCTAATAAGGCTCATCGAAAAAAAAAAGCTTCCCCATTTTTTAGAATTCTTTCCATGTTTGTAATGTATGATAAGTGTTATATGTGTTTTTTCCTACAACTGTCTGGAACGGGGATTTTTAGGGGTTTAAAAAATCTGCTGAAAAGAAAAAGGCAGAGGAAACAGGAGTAAAAAAAGAACAATGGAATATTTTTAAAAAAAATTAAAAATAAAAAAAAAAATAATTAAAAAAAAATAATTTCTCAGTCTTTCTACCGCTTAACAAGACTGGCACTAATCTTTCATTTAAGGGATACAAAAAACTTTTTCAAGAGTCTTGAAATCTTATGTCTGATTTCATCAAATCCAAAACTTGCATTACACTGAAATTAAAGGCATTTTCATGTTCACCAATCAAAAACCGATTTTAAAACCCTGAGCTCCAAAATTATGTGCCTTTTCCCTCATCAATACATAAGGGGCACCTGATTAGATATCCCTTTTTTTTTTTTTTTTTTTTTTTTGGTGAGGAACATTAAAAATGAAAAAAATAGAAGATTGGGAAAAGTGAAAAAAGAAAGGAGGGGGAGGAGGGGGGAACGAACAGAGAAGAGAAGGAGGGGGAGGAGCGAGAAGAGAAGTGGGGAGTAGGAGGGAACCCGAGAAGAGGGAAGAAGGGGGTAGGAGGGGGAACAAGAAAAGGGAAGAAGGGGGGAGGGGGAGGAAAAAAAGAAAGAAGGGGGAGGAGGAAAAAAGGAAAGAGAAAGGAAGAGAAGAAAGGAGGAGGGGGAAACAGAGAAAGAGAAGAGAAGGAGGAGATAGAGATCAGTAAAAAAAAAAAAAAAAATTAATGTGGAAGTAGAAAATTTAGGGAGAATAAAAACAAGAAAAAACCTAGGATTTTATAAAAAGGGGAAAAAAGAACAAGATAAAAACAAATGACCCTGGCTAACAGAAAGTCAAATCACGGGAAAAGCATTTAAAAGTCTAATTTTAAAAACCCAAATAAAATTAATCAAATTTTAAAAAAATTCATCAGATAAAATTTTTAGCTTTCTAAAAAAATCTGGTGACAAAGGGACTTTTATCAGTTTCGGGACAATTTTAAAAGCTTTCCAAAAAAATAACAACAAAAAAAAACCCTTTTAAAAAATGAGTACTGATTGGCTTATCATTATTGACTGGGGAGGGGCCCTGAAAAAGGATTTTTACAAAATGACATCTCTCTTTACACAAAAATTTTAGGTTTTTTAAAAACAAATTTGTGTGACATAAACCAAACCCCTTTACACTCGACGAAAAATACACAAGCAAATAAAAAATTTTAGCTACTCCATGAACAGGGGAAAATGAAAAAGAAACCCATGAAATATATGTATATATATACACCAAAAATCTCCATATTTAATTGTACTCCAAGGCCCTTTTCACTAAAAATTTTTATCTTTAAATTTTAAAAAAGATCTTTGAAATTCCTCCTTAGATTAAAAATTTTTAAACCCACAACCCCAAAAATTTATATAAAACGAATACTGCTGCATAAAATTTTTGGGGTTTTTTTGGAAAAAAAAACAATTTCTGCCTAAAATAAAAAGAAAAAGGGGAAGAAGAAGAAGAAGAAGAAGAAGAAGAAAAAGAAAAAAAAGAAGAAGAAGTGACCATTTTTACACGTAACTTTCATTATGGGGGATTAGGGGGGAACATCCTTCTGATGCCAGGTGGCTTCAAGTCCCCTGGGTACCCGGCCCTAAATGGATTTTTCCCGGGGAAAACAAAAAAGGGGGGGTAAGGTACAAACTTTTCAACAAAAAATTTTTCACAAGGATTTTATACAGCTAAAAATTTTTAAAAATTTGCAAAAAAAAAAGGAAGGGGAAGGGCTTTGCAATTTTCCAAAGGGAATTAAACATGATCATTTCAAGAAAATGTTTTTGCTGACCAAAAATTTTTTAAAATTAAACCTTTACCAGCTTAAAATGAGCCAGCACACAAAATTAAGACCCCACTAATTTTTTTGAAAAAAAAAGGGAAGATAACAATGCCCAAAATCCCACCAATCACAAAAAAAGTAAAAAAAATGTTCACATAAAAGTTTTTTGAAGAAGTTATGGGGGATTGAAAACTTATGGGGGAAAATTCACAAGCAAAAAAAGCCAAATTGCAAAGGGAAAATTTCTCCCCCTTTTGTTCTATTTTTTTCCTAATTTTTTTCCCTTTTTTTTTTTTGTTTCCTTTTTTTTTTTCTTAATAAAACAACCCTATTTTCCCTTTTTATTCTAAAACATTTCTGAACCCATTTGGATAACTTTTTGGGGTTTTTGGAAGTGAAAATTTTAAAACAAATACTTAAGCCCATGAAAAGTTTTTTCCTTGTTAATTTAAACCCCTTTGAATGTGGCTGGTTTGTATCCAAGGGGCTGGAAGGGGGAAAAGTCCAGATGGTGCCTGGGTATTTGACCCTTAGAGGGAGTCCCATCTTTCTCTAATGAAATACCTTTCATTTATTTACTTTTCACTATTAATATTTTTTTAATTTCTAGGATATTAAAAAAAAAAATTGAAAAAATTCTTTTGGCAAAATTTTCCCAGAGACAACTATAACCAAAAACCCCAAATAGGGTTAATAAGGCACACGATAATGAAAAAACCCTATCTTTAAAAAAAACCATTTTGTTCTGTGGTTTAGTTTGAGGGAAGAAGTTTTTGGGGGAGATTTAAATCGGGAATTTAAAATCGGGTTTTGGCTTTTAGAAAAATAAATTAGATGGGAGTAGACACGAGATGCCCGGATGTACACATTGGGGAAATTAAAACTATCATCTTCTTTTTACTTAAAAACCAAGACAACCATAAACCTGAATTAAATGTACATGTTAAAAAAACACCTGAAAGGGCCTACCACCAACCAGAGCAATGCCATGCCTGTCAGGTTTTTGGCAAAACCATAAAGAATTAAAAAACCCGGGTTTCCCATTAGCCAGATTACTGTGGGGAACCAATTTTTTTTCCAAAACCCAGGTTTTTTCTCCATACAGCATTTGCCCAACTTTTTTTTTTCTTTTTTTTTTTTTGGACAAAAAAAAAGAGGGTCCCATTTTTTTTTTCTTTTTTCCCGGGTCTTTTTCAGTCATCTTTTCAAGGGTTTATTATTAAAATAAAAATTTTTTCAAATTCTAATTTATGGGACAAAGATCAACATTGTAAAAAAAAAAATTTATCAGGATTTGGGGCCAAAATTTAAAACTTTTTCGGGTTTTCCCCAAATTCCCCAACATTGCAAACCCTTTGGGGGCCGGTAAAAGGGGGGTGCCCCCCAGTTTATCGGGTGGAGGGAACTAGGTTTGAAATAGCCCTTCCCCTTTGGTGAACTGCTGTAAAAAACAAGGATCAAATTGATTTTCCCTCTTGCCAAAAACACAAGTGATGGGGGTTTTGTTTTGCCCTTGCCTGTGAAAAAATTTTTTGTGGTAATCCCCTGACAATCCCCCATCACAAAAGGGGAAATTCAGGGGCAGCCCCCCAAAAAAAAGACACAAGTTAAAAGTGGAGTAAAACAGCCAAAAAAATTTTACAGGACAAATGCCCAAATTAAAAAAAAAAAAAAAAAAAAAAAACTCAACGGTTTACCCCTTTATATATTTGCTGAAGAAAAAAAACCCCCCAAAACCCCAACCCCCGAGCAGCAGACAAACCCAGGGAACTCTGAAAATTACTTATGGGCCCCAACAAGTTCCCTGACCCAAAACGGGCCCCTTTTGGGAAAAAACTTAAATATTCTCATTAACTATGGCCTCAAGGATAATGTCAGTCTATTTGCTCTCTACAATAAAAATCATAAATGCTAATTACAAACCATGGCTAAGATTTTAACTAAGTTTAAACGTAATTATGGCAAAAATTTTCAGGGATATGAAAATCAGCGATAAGGGAAAAGGGGAAATATTTTAAAAACATCGATTTCATGAACTCTGCACACTTAACATCAATAAAAACCAAAAATCCATAACAGTTTAAAAAAATTTAAAACACGAAAACAAAATTTTAAAAGGCCCCGCGGCCATGTAAAAAAAAAAACCCAGAAAAATTAAATCAGCGTTTGGAAAAAAGGGGTTTAAAAAAGGAAAAAAAAAAAACCCGTATCCCCCTCCTAAATTACCTCTAAATAAGCGAAATTCTTCCCCCCTTAAAACCACACATCAAAAAAAGCTGACTAGATCTCCCATAAAAGGAACCCACGGGCCTCAATCCCTCGAGAAAAGCGGGGATTTTGGAGAAAAGGGAGGGGGAACGAAAGGGCCCCATCCCCTTTTTCAACACTCCATTGTTTTGCTCTGAAGAAATGGACGGATTTTTCCGTTAATATGGGAAACCTATCCGTTTTTAAAAATAGCGTAAACTTCTTTCCCCGAGAAAAGAAGAAAATTTTGGGTTTAATTTTGAAATAAAAAGGGGTTAAATTTTTCCTAAAAGAAGAGTTATATTCAAGTGAGGAGTTTTTCAATGGTTTTCAATTTAAATTTCGCCGCCTTTAGTTCACCTTTTTTTTAAATTTTGTCGGTTTTTGACGTAGCCGCAAGAATTTATTGTTCAAAATATCAAAAATTTAAATTCAGAAATGTGGTTTCCCCATTTTTTTGGATTGCCAGTGGCAAAAAAAAGGGTTTTATGAAGAGTGTGCTGCTGTTTCGGAAATGGGGAAAGGTCCCGGAAAAATTCGAGAACGTGAACCCCCTTTGTAGGGGTTTTTTGGGTATAGTTTGGGGAACACAACCCCCCATGCCCCCGGCAAAAAAAGGGGCCCACTTTAAAAAAGGTTAGCTTTGATTAGGTGACCATGCGGACTTGATCCTTTTAATGGTACACAAAACACCACCCCACCCCACACCCCAACACAACACACACACACACAACACCACACCACACACAAACACCAAAACACCACACAACACACACACACACACACACAAAACACTACACACCCCACGAGAGAGAGAGAGAAGATGGGAGAGAGGGGGGGGGGGGGAGAGAGAGAGAGAGAGAGAGAGAGGGGATGAGAGAGAGAGAGAAGAGAGAGAGAGGAGGAGAGGCGAGAGGGGAGAAGAGAGAGAAAAGAGAGACCCCACACACCCCACACCTACACACAGAGAGAGAGAGAGAGGGAAAAAGAGAGAGAGAGAGAAAAGAGAGAGAGAGAGAGAGAGAGGAGAAGAGAGAGGGGGAGAGAGAGAGACAAAAGAGAGAGAGAGAGACACCATACACACAAACACACACACACACACACACACACAAAAATATTAAATATATATATAAAATTTAAAATATTTTATTATTATTACACATATACAAACATACACACACATAACAACATATATCCCCACATAACACACATACAACAC
>NW_023665164.1:0-13111 GCF_015228065.2 Penaeus monodon | reverse complement strand
CTAGCAACATTTTCTCTTCTGTGGACTGTGATTCTGCGGTGTTGTGAGCGCTTTACCTGTCAGACAATTAATTTTTCTCCACATGTCAGCCACAAAAGTTTGACTATTAGTGCTTTACAAGAATTGTTCCCAGTGTTTACTACGTATCTGAGTTTTAATTCTCTGAATTCCTTGTTGGCTTTAAGAAACTGCAGAATATTATCTTTATTATCCACCATTGATCCACCTCGGTGCATGGGAGCCTGGGGCCTCTTTTTCGTGAACAGATCCAAGTGATATAGTAGTCAGTGACAACTTTGATTAGATTCTGAGAGAAATTTTCAACAGTTGTTATTTCATAGGTATTATACCAGGCATAGACGCGTGACTTAAAGTGATGCTCCAGGCCCGGTGGGATAATTATTCTAAGCCTAGGTGATTTAGGAGTCGCTGTCGACAGTATAGTCTGTTCTGATTGCAAAGTGGTCACTAACTAACTCTCTTGCCAGTGAAGTACAGACATTACCATAGACTAAATTTTTGCCAGATATGTAATCTAACCTGCCATCTCCCAAATGATTCTCTGCTTTTGTGTCAAATACTGTCAGTAATCTACTATTGATGAAATGCTTGAATTCTTCCTCATTACTATTACGCTGGTTGTGTCCAAAGTGTGCATTGAAGTCGCCCATGCATAACGTGCCTTGGTTGTGAAAATTGTGGAGAAAAATAGCCAGAAATTTAGAGTGTCTGGCATATACATTATACAGTAAAAAATATCCAGAGGCAGTCTGAATGTTTAAATGTGATGAAACTGAACATCATTGTTCTGGGATTTCTCAAATAATTTGTGTTACCCTCACATATGTCAGCAATCCAGTCATGGCTGTATTCACATATAAATAATATCCCTTAATTGCAGGTTCTATTTTTATCTTGGCAGCAGCAGCAAAAGGTTCTTGCACGCAAATAATATCAATATATTATTTACGGATGTAAATAGGTCACTCTGCCTCTGTAGTTAATACTACGCATATTCCATGATATGAATTTGATTGTGTGTTTATTCATATGTGAATAGTATTTTATTAGGCAAAATGTATTATAGATTCACATCTAACTTTATGATTATGGATTTCATTACAGATGGTAGTCGTAAACTTAAAAGTACTTTTAACCCTTTCAAACATTCGGTCTCAGCTTTGTTCCACTTCAGAGCACAGTCCCTTCGGTTGCTGTGTCAGATGCACCTGGGGGCTGGTTTGCGTCACTGGACTTGATATCATGGGGATCGTGACATTGTTCATGGCTGCTGTCAGCGCTAACACACCCACTCTGGTTATCAGCACTGGCGGTCTGACATCGATTCTCCTCGTTTGTTCTTTTAGCACTAATGGTAACACTAGAATCACGGCAAGGACATTCACTTTTATTTTCTCCCATGTCTTGTCTCAGCGTCGTTATTTCATTAATCAAGTTATTGTTTTGTTCTTTCAGAGCTCTCGTTTCCTTTAAATGTTCAAGCACATCTATGTCGCCTTGGTTAGCTGGCCTGACGTCATTTCTGTCACATGGTTGTGTGTGGGCTTCCCCCGCCAGGCCTGTGGTCATCTTTGCCTGAGAGTGACGGATGGTTGTCTCGGCTAGCACTCGGGGAGTGAGGGGGAGCGTGGTATAGCAGCTGCGAGGCCCGAGACAACATTTGTGTGGATCAGCATCACCTTGTTCACCTTCTCCAGCTGCGCAACCGTGTTGCGTAGTTCGGTGAAAAGTAATATATTTTGCCGTAGACTTTTATCAGCTTTAGTACCACTGCAGAGCTACAATATAGGGAAAAAGAGCTTTAAAAGATGATGATTTAATGTTATTATTAAGGTTGGGTTAATTAAAATATTTCATTCAGCTTAGCATTAGTTTATATAGCTTAGTACTGAACAAAAGGCGTTAGGGTTTAGGTTAGTTGCTCAATGAGGCTATAAGAGCCTCACTGTTAAATTTAGCAATTTTAACTTTTTAACAAACCAGCTATCCAAAACATGAAACAGAAAATGTGTGTGCGTGTGTGCATGCGTGCGTGCGCGCGCGTGTGTTTTGTGTGTGTGTGTGTGTGTGTGTGTGTGTGTGTGTGTGTGTGTGTGTGTGTGTGTGTGTGTGTGTGTGTGTATGTGTGTGTGTTTGCGTGTTTGTGTGTGTGTGTGTGTGTGTCTGTCTGTGTGTCAGTGTGTGTGTGTGTGTGTACAAACACAAACGCACGCTCTTCACCCACTGCAGTCCAGTCTCTCTTATCCTCCTCTTTCTATATTTTCCTCTCCCCCCCTCTCTCTCTTTCTTTCTTACTTTCATTTTTTTGTCTCTCTTTCTCTTCTCTGTGGTCCAGTGGCAGTGTTCTCGTCTAGCAATGTTACTGACCTGTGTTTAAATCCCGCACTGCCAGTGGAGGGTAGCACCGGCCTTTCCTTGTACACTACCCCCTCTCTCTCTCGCTCCCTATCCTTTCCTCTGCAGTCTCTACTCCCACCTCTTGCGCTCTTTTTTCTCTTCCCATACCGTTTCTCTTCTCTTCATATTTTCCCTCCCTCTCCTTCCCTGCATCCCCCACTGCCTTTCCTCCCTCTTTCTATGTTCTCTTCTGCCTGCTTTCTTTCCCTTTTTCCGAAATTACTTTTTTCTCTTACCATCCCATCCTCTTCCCCTTCCTTCCCCATTACCTCTTTCGCTTCCTTCCCTATTTTCCTATTCCTTTCCCTTTCTCTCCCTTCCTTTCCCGAATTCCTTTCTTCTTCGCTTCCCCTCCCTTTGCCCTACTGCCCCCACCCCCCTTTTCCTCTCCTTCCTCCTCCCGCCTTACACCCCATTCCGGCTTTTATGGTATCCCAACCTTTATATCTTTTTCTCCTGTGGAAGCAAATTGGCCTGTATGGAATTTCCAAACGCGATGTCTGGATCTCGGCCAAGGATCATGATATTGCGAATTCCTTCCACCGAGAGCGAAAGAAAGGAATAAGAGAGAAAGAAAGAGAGAGTGTGTGTGCGAGTGAGTGAGGGATGAAGATAAAGAGGGAGGGCTAGAGAGAGGGAAGAGGGAAAGGAGGGAGGAAAAGGGGAAGCATGGTGGGAAGGAGGAAGGGAGGGAAAGATAGAGAGGGGAGGGGGGAGCGAGGGGAAACGTGGACAGGAAAGAAGAATTGGAGGAGAGAAGGAAAGAAGGAGGAGAGAGAGAGAGAGAGAGAGAGAGAGAGAGAGAGAGAGAGAGAGAGAGAGAGAGAGAGAGAGAGAGAGAGAGAGAGAGAGCCAGTCCAGCTGACAAACAGATAGTCCAACGGCATGCGAGAACAAACCGCCGGATAAGGAAGAAGGAAGATGCAGAAATAACCAATAACATTTACCACCAAACGTAGGGTATTGGAGGAAGATGACGATGGAGCATAAGAAGAAGAGGGAGAATAATAAAAAACAAGAAGAAGAAAGAGGAGGAGGAGGATAAAAAGAAGTTCCCTCTCCTTGGCCAACGCACCTCAGTTCTCCTCGGGTGCGTATTTGCATAACGCTTTGGGTAAGCCCAGTTTTCCATCGTGAGTGTAGGTGTCTGAGCCAGCGAAGTAGCAAGTATTAGCTCTTGCAGGCATGGTCAGTGACACACTGGTGACTGACAGACTGACTGACGAACTAGAGGCTGACGGACTTGTGACATATGAACTGGTGTATACCGTGATGTGACGAACTCGCGGCTATCGAACTGGTGACTGACAAATTCGCAGCTGATGGAGCGCCGGCTTTGAACTCACTGGTGAGATTCTTTTCGTGGATTTAGGAATGGACTAGGAATTCGTCGGAGCTAAAGATTTACTTGGATCTCTTTCCTGCTATTTGTCTACGCCTGTGTTTTGCTTTCTCTTGATTGCTCTATTTTCTGACGGGCGTGTTGTGTGTGTTTTAAGTGGTATAATCAACTCAGGTGCTTTACCAGAGTAAGTTTCGGTCTTCTTACAGCCACCAAGACGACCAAATGCAGAAAAATGAAAACATACTAGTAAAGAATATATACAAATAGAATAAGTAAATAAATATATAAATTAATAAATTGATAGATAAACAGATAAATAAGTAAAATAGAATAAACCAAAATGAAAAACCTCCAGAATCCAAATTATAACATAGAATAACCTAACAATATTAAGTGTCATAAATTAACATACAGTTCATTTACAAAGACAATATAACATACATATACACTGTACAGGCGCACTATACATATGTGAGAGCGTGTATTTGCTCCCTGTTTATCCATTTGTCTGTATATTCTTTGACCCTATCAATTTGTCGACGTATCAATTGACCTATCCAACAATTGACCTATTTAGCAACCTATTTTATGTATATATTATATCCTTCTTTCCGATTCCATCTATCTCCCTCATCATTTTTTGTTCATCGCCTTCTGCTCTTCTGAATAACTCAAGGCATCTCAATTCTTTACTTTCTTCGTCTTCGAAATATAATTCTCGCGAGAAGGACAGACACTTGTAGTCGACCAGAAAAATTTATATTTTCTGTCTTGAGAGACTGGGACACTTTTTTATAGCCTGCGGGTTGGTAAAATTGTAGAAATCTACCTTATATTTCTTTTGCACAGAAAATGCAAAATATATATCTTAGTTTATGGTTTCTATGTTGGTTTTGATGATAGAAAATATGCTTGTAGTTAATATTTTATCTATTTAGGCAAATAAATTGTCTATTATTAAACATCACACTCTTTTCCGTCTGTTTGTCATAAATTGATACTTTATTAAACGATTATGATTTATCATATCAAGAGGATTTTTGTATTAAATCTAAAATAAAATATCCTGAGAGTGGCGATTTTGATGTTGTGTTTCTCATATACTTTACGTAATCATCATCTTAATAATACAATATCTGTAGAGCGCCATAGTAATTAGTTTTTAGATAAAGAAGGAAAAATCACCGGCGCCATCTTTTCAATCTTGAATTCTCTGCATCCCAAAAGAGAGCACGATCTCACTGGCCTCCCCTACACCACTAGCGCCCCACCGCCACCCGCCGCCCACCTCGCCGCGTTGCCAGGGGCGACTTTTACATACCAAAGTCCCGTTTCTCTGTGCAAGTGGCCAGAGTCACGTACATCCAAGTATCGTTCCGTGCGACACAAACTTTCCCTGTGCACACTATTCCGCTCCCCTTCCCTGCCTAGTGCTCCCCTTCGCCCCTCTCCTATCTCTCCTCCTTCCTCTTTCCCCAACTTCCCCTCCGAAACAGGTACTCTACCATCTAAATTTCTCCTCCCCCCTCCCTCCCCTCTCCGAACTTCGTACTTCCATCCTTCCGTCTCCCTTCCTCCCCTCTCTCCTTCTTTTGCTTCCTTCCCTCCCCTAAACTTTCATTCCCCTCTCTCATCTATCTTCTCTCTCTCCCACTCCTTTTTCTCTCCCCTCACTTCGTATCATCCCCCCCCCACACACACACTCCGATCCCGCCTAATCTTCTACTCTTCCTCCCTCCCACCCTCATTCCCTTTTCCCCTTCTCCCTCTTCACGTCGCTTTCCCCCCCTTCCCTCTATCCCTCCCCCATGCCACCTTCTCCCTCCTCTATTAATACTGCTACCCATGTAAACACTCCAACAGGTCTCCTTTAACTAGAAATAACACAGCCACAGTAAAAGGGGAAATATTAAACCTGACTTTGCGATTCAGATTCCTCATCATGTGGTAGATCCGAATTAGATGTATTAGAAACCTCGTGATTCACTATTCTCTTGGTTATTTTAACTGTCAGATTCATTTGAGTTTACGTTCATCTAAAGCAAAATTTCCACCGAGTTTCTTCTCTTCTCTGCAGTTTGCTTTCTGCTCGGTGCTTCAGACGTTTTAGCCAGCAGCATGCAGACGTTTCTTCTCCTTACTGAATTTGCTGGCCCACTTACGGCCCTTACCCCTCCCATATCCCTATCCATATCTCTCCCCCTCCCTAGTCCTTAATGGTCTGCTTAGCCCACATTGAGCCAGAAGTTCTGCATGGAAAAAATAGTTATTCTGATGTTGCAACATTCCTCTCTCTCTTTCTCTTTACCTCTTGGCTGCTATCCCCTATCCCAACCCTCGCTCCCAAACTATACACCGTCCTTGCCCTCATCCCTGCCAACACCACCCCTTTAGACCTCCCACTCCCCTCCCTCCTGACTCTCTTCCTCTTAATCCGAGATTGTATGATAATGTAGGATGCGGTGTAGGAATAATTTTATGGTATTAGTGCGTGCGGTGTGTGCGTGGCGGAGGCGGGGCGTTATGGGAATAAGTTTGCCGTTATTTGCTTTATAAGGGTTATGATATTCCTATAGATATCATTTCGCCATGCATGGAAAGGGCACTGTTACAATAGATACATTTATCGATCTAACTATCCATATTGTAAATTTGTTTATGTGTATCTGCAGTGAGTGAGTAGTGTGTGTGTATTTATATTATATATATATTATATATAATTAGATTATATATATATATATATATAATATATTGGTATATATTATATATATATATATATATATATATATATATATATATATATATATATATAATATATATATTATATATATATTTTATATATATATATATATATTATATATATTTTATATATATATATATATATATATAAAATATATATATATATATATATATATATATATATATATATATATATATATATATATATAATATATATATATATATATATATATATATATATAATATATATATATATATATATATATTATATATATATATATATATATATTATATATATATATATATATATATATATATATATATATATATATATATATATATAAAAACACACACACACTTACTCACTCACTTGCAGATACACATAAACAAATTTACAAATATGGATAGTTAGATCGATAAATGTATCTATTGTAAAAGTGCCCTTTCCATGCATGGCTGAAAATGATATCATATAAGGAATATCATAACATTATAACAGCAATATAAACGGCAAGAACTTATTTCCCATTAAACGCCCCCGCCCTCACGCACACGCTCGCCCACACACCGCACGCACTAATACCATAAAATTATTCCTACACCGCATCCTACATTATCATACAATCTCGGATTAAGAAGGAAGAGAGTCAGGAGGGAGGGGGAGTTGGGAGGTCTAAAGGGGTGGTGTTGGCAGGGATGAGGGCAAGGACGGGTGTATAGTTTGGGAGCGAGGGTTGGGATAGGGGATAGCAGCCAAGAGGTAAAAAGAAAGAGAGAGAGGAAATGTTGCAACATCAGAATAACTATTTTTTCCATGCAGAACTTCTGGCTCAATGTGGCTAAGCAGACCATTAAAGGACTAGGGGAGGGGAGAGAATAATGGGATAGGGATATGGGGAGGGGTAAGGGCCGTAAGTGGGCCAGCAAATTCAGTAAGGAGAAGAAACGTCTGCATGCTTGCTGGCTAAAACGTCTGAAGCACCGAGCAGAAAGCAAACTGCAGAGAAGAGAAGAAAACTCGGTGGAAATTTTGCTTTAGATGAACGTAAACTCAAATGAATCTGACAGTTAAAATAACCAAGAGAATAGTGAATCACGAGGTTTCTAATACATCTAATTCGATCTACCACATGATGAGGAATCTGAATCGCAAAGTCAGGTTTAATATTCCCCTTTTACTGTGGCTGTGTTATTTCTAGTTAAAGGAGACCTGTTGGAGTGTTTACATGGGGAGCAGTATTAATAGAGGAGGGAGAAGGTGGCATGGGGAGGGATAGAGGAAGGGGGGGAAAGCGACGTGAAGAGGGAGAAGGGAAAAGGGAATGAGGGTGGGAGGGAGGAAGAGTAGACGATTCGGCGGGATCGGAGTGTGTGTGTGGGGGGGGATGATACGAAGTGAGGGGAGAGAAAAAGGAGTGGGAGAGAGAGAAGATAGATGAGAGAGGGGAATGAAAGTTTAGGGGAGGGAAGGAAGCAAAAGAAGGAGAGAGGGGAGGAAGGGAGACGGAAGGATGGAAGTACGAAGTTCGGAGAGGGGAGGGAGGGGGAGGAGAAATTTAGTTGGTAGAGTACCTGTTTCGGAGGGGGAAGTTGGGGAAAGAGGAAGGAGGGAGAGATAGGAGAGGGGCGAAGGGGAGCACTAGGCAGGAAGGGGAGCGGAATAGTGTGCACAGGGAAAGTTTGTGTCGCACGGAACGATACTTGGATGTACGTGACTCTGGCCACTTGCACAGAGAAACGGGACTTTGGTATGTAAATGTCGCCCCTGGCAACGCGGCGAGGTGGGCGGCGGGTGGGCGTGTGGGCGCTAGTGGTTTGTAGGGGAGGCCAGTGAGATCGTGCTCTCTTTTGGGATGCAGAGAATTCAAGATTGAAAAGATGGCGCCGGTGATTTTTCCTTCTTTATCTAAAACTAATTACTATGGCGCTCTACAGATATTGTATTATTAAGATGATGATTACGTAAAGTATATGAGAAACACAACATCAAAATCGCCACTCTCAGGATATTTTATTTTAGATTTAATACAAAAATCCTCTTGATATGATAAATCATAATCGTTTAATAAAGTATCAATTTATGACAAAACAGACGGAAAAGAGTGTGATGTTTAATAATAGACAATTTATTTGCCTAAATAGATAAAATATTAACTACAAGCATATTTTCTATCATCAAAACCAACATAGAAACCATAAAACTAAGATATATATTTTGCATTTTCTGTGCAAAAGAATATAAGGTAGATTTCTACAATTTTACCAACCCGCAGGCTATAAAAAGTGTCCCAGTCTCTCAAGACAGAAAATATATTCTTCTGGTCGACTACAAGTGTCTGTCCTTCTCGCGAGAATTATATTTCGAAGACGAAGAAAGTAAAGAATTGAGATGCCTTGAGTTATTCAGAAGAGCAGAAGGCGATGAACCAAAAAATGATGAGGGAGATAGATGGAATCGGAAGAAGGATATAATATATACATAAAAAAGGTTGCTAAATAGGTCAATTGTTGGATAGGTCAATTGATACGTCGACAAATTGATAGGGTCAAAGAATATACAGACAAATGGATAAACAGGGAGCAAATACACGCTCTCACATATGTATAGTGCGCCTGTACAGTGTATATGTATGTTATATTGTCTTTGTAAATGAACTGTATGTTAATTATGACACTTAATATTGTTAGGTTATTCTATGTTATAATTTGGATTCTGGAGGTTTTCATTTTGGTTTATTCTATTTTACTTATTTATCTGTTTATCTATCAATTTATTATTTATATATTTATTTACTTATTCTATTTGTATATATTCTTTACTAGTATGTTTTCATTTTTCTGCATTTGGTCGTCTTGGTGGCTGTAAGAAGACCGAAACTTACTCTGGTAAAGCACCTGAGTTGATTATACCACTTAAAACACACACAACACGCCCGTCAGAAAATAGAGCAATCAAGAGAAAGCAAAACACAGGCGTAGACAAATAGCAGGAAAGAGATCCAAGTAAATCTTTAGCTCCGACGAATTCCTAGTCCATTCCCTAAATCCACGAAAAGAATCTCACCAGTGAGTTCAAAGCCGGCGCTCCATCAGCTGCGAATTTGTCAGTCACCAGTTCGATAGCCGCGAGTTCGTCACATCACGGTATACACCAGTTCATATGTCACAAGTCCGTCAGCCTCTAGTTCGTCAGTCAGTCTGTCAGTCACCAGTGTGTCACTGACCATGCCTGCAAGAGCTAATACTTGCTACTTCGCTGGCTCAGACACCTACACTCACGATGGAAAACTGGGCTTACCCAAAGCGTTATGCAAATACGCACCCGAGGAGAACTGAGGTGCGTTGGCCAAGGAGAGGGAACTTCTTTTTATCCTCCTCCTCCTCTTTCTTCTTCTTGTTTTTTATTATTCTCCCTCTTCTTCTTATGCTCCATCGTCATCTTCCTCCAATACCCTACGTTTGGTGGTAAATGTTATTGGTTATTTCTGCATCTTCCTTCTTCCTTATCCGGCGGTTTGTTCTCGCTTGCCCGTTGGACTATCTGTTTGTCAGCTGGACTGGCTCTCTCTCTCTCTCTCTCTCTCTCTCTCTCTCTCTCTCTCTCTCTCTCTCTCTCTCTCTCTCTCTCTCTCTCTCTCTCCTTCTTTCCTTCTCTCCTCCAATTCTTCTTTCCTGTCCACGTTTCCCCTCGCTCCCCCCTCCCCTCTCTATCTTTCCCTCCCTTCCTCCTTCCCACCATGCTTCCCCTTTTCCTCCCTCCTTTCCCTCTTTCCCTCTCTCTAGCCCTCCCTCTTTATCTTCATCCCTCACTCACTCGCACACACCACTCTCTCTTTCTTTCTCTCTTATTCCTTTCTTTCGCTCTCGGTGGAAGGAATTCGCAATATCATGATCCTTGGCCGAGATCCAGACATCGCGTTTGGAAATTCCATACAGGCCAATTTGCTTCCACAGGAGAAAAAGATATAAAGGTTGGGATACCATAAAAGCCGGAATGGGGTGTAAGGCGGGAGGAGGAAGGAGAGGAAAAGGGGGGTGGGGGCAGTAGGGCAAAGGAGGGAAGCGAAGAAGAAAGGAATTCGGGAAAGGAAGGGAGAGAAAGGAAAGGAATAGGAAAATAGGGAAGGAAGCGAAAGAGGTAATGGGGAAGGAAGGGGAAGAGGATGGGATGGTAAGAGAAAAAAGTAATTTCGGAAAAAAGGGAAAGAAAGCAGGCAGAAGAGAACATAGAAAGAGGGAGGAAAGGCAGTGGGGGATGCAGGGAAGGAGAGGGAGGGAAAATATGAAGAGAAGAGAAACGGTATGGGAGAGAAAAGGGCGGGAAAATATGAGAGAAGAGAAACGGTATGGGATAGGGAGCGAGAGAGAGAGGGGGTAGTGTACAAGGAAAGCCGGTGCTACCCTCCACTGGCAGTGCGGGATTTAAACACAGGTCAGTAACATTGCTAGACGAGAACACTGCCACTGGACCACAGAGAAAGAAAGAGAGACAAAAAAATGAAAGTAGAAAGAAAAGAGAGAGGGGGGGAGAGGAAAATATAGAAAGAGGAGGATAAGAGAGACTGGACTGCAGTGGGTGAAGAGCGTGCGTTTGTGTTTGTACACACCAACACACACACTGACACACAGACAGACACACACACACACACACACAAACACGCAAACACACACACAGACACACCACACACACACAAACACACACACACACACACACACACCACACACACACACACACACACCACCCCACACACACACACACACACACACACACACACACACACAAAACACACGCGCGCGCACGCACGCATGCACACACGCACACACTTTTTCTGTTTCATGTTTTGGATAGCTGGTTTGTTAAAAAGTTAAAATTGCTAAATTTAACAGTGAGGCTCTTATAGCCTCATTGAGCAACAACCTAAACCCTAACGCCTTTTGTTCAGTACTAAGCTATATAAACTAATGCTAAGCTGAATGAAATATTTTAATTAACCCAACCTTAATAATAACATTAAATCATCATCTTTTAAAGCTCTTTTTCCCTATATTGTAGCTCTGCAGTGGTACTAAAGCTGATAAAAGTCTACGGCAAAATATATTACTTTTCACCGAACTACGCAACACGGTTGCGCAGCTGGAGAAGGTGAACAAGGTGATGCTGATCCACAACAAATGTTGTCTCGGGCCTCGCAGCTGCTATACCACGCTCCCCCTCACTCCCCGAGTGCTAGCCGAGACAACCATCCGTCACTCTCAGGCAAAGATGACCACAGGCCTGGCGGGGGAAGCCCACACACAACCATGTGACAGAAATGACGTCAGGCCAGCTAACCAAGGCGACATAGATGTGCTTGAACATTTAAAGGAACACGAGAGCTCTGAAGAACAAAACAATAACTTGATTAATGAAATAACGATGCTGAGACCGGACATGGGAGAAAATAAAAGTGAATGTCCTTGCCGTGATTCTAGTGTTACCATTAGTGCTAAAAGAACAAACGAGGAGAATCGATGTCAGACCGCCAGTGCTGATAACCAGAGTGGGTGTGTTAGCGCTGACAGCAGCCATGAACAATGTCACGATCCCCATGATATCAAGTCCAGTGACGCAACCAGCCCCCCAGGTGCATCTGACACAGCAACCGAAGGGACTGTGCTCTGAAGTGGAACAAAGCTGAGACCGAATGTTTGAAAGGGTTAAAAGTACTTTTAAGTTTACGACTACCATCTGTAATGAAATCCATAATCATAAAGTTAGATGTGAATCTATAATACATTTTGCCTAATAAAATACTATTCACATATGAATAAACACACAATCAAATTCATATCATGGAATATGCGTAGTATTAACTACAGAGGCAGAGTGACCTATTTACATCCGTAAATAATATATTGATATTATTTGCGTGCAAGAACCTTTTGCTGCTGCTGCCAAGATAAAAATAGAACCTGCAATTAAGGGATATTATTTATATGTGAATACAGCCATGACTGGATTGCTGACATATGTGAGGGTAACACAAATTATTTGAGAAATCCCAGAACAATGATGTTCAGTTTCATCACATTTAAACATTCAGACTGCCTCTGGATATTTTTTACTGTATAATGTATATGCCAGACACTCTAAATTTCTGGCTATTTTTCTCCACAATTTTCACAACCAAGGCACGTTATGCATGGGCGACTTCAATGCACACTTTGGACACAACCAGCGTAATAGTAATGAGGAAGAATTCAAGCATTTCATCAATAGTAGATTACTGACAGTATTTGACACAAAAGCAGAGAATCATTTGGGAGATGGCAGGTTAGATTACATATCTGGCAAAAATTTAGTCTATGGTAATGTCTGTACTTCACTGGCAAGAGAGTTAGTTAGTGACCACTTTGCAATCAGAACAGACTATACTGTCGACAGCGACTCCTAAATCACTAGGCTTAGAATAATTATCCCACCGGGCCTGGAGCATCACTTTAAGTCACGCGTCTATGCCTGGTATAATACTATGAAATAACAACTGTTGAAAATCTCTCGTCTCAAGGTCACTGCTACTAATCATGATCTGTTCACGAAAAGACCCCCACCGAGGTGATCAAGGTAAT
>NW_023665163.1:0-13111 GCF_015228065.2 Penaeus monodon | reverse complement strand
GGGCCTTGGTTGGAGAAAAAATCTTCCAGCTGTTTACAAGTCCAAAGAAGGAACGAAGATCTGTGAGCGACTCAGGGGGGGGGAACTCAGCGATTGCTTAATATTTCAGGGCAGCATGAATACCTTCTGTCAAAACCACAGAAGTGTACATAAGCACTGGCGAAGACAAACGTGTCTTTGTTGATTGTCATGCTATGCTCAGGGCATCGAAAAAGTATGTTGAAGATGCGTTTGAATGTGTGCAGAATAGTCGTCATGATCCAAAAACAAGTATATCATCAAACAACTTTCCCACAGTTGTCAATACCTGTAATGGCTAGGTAGCTACTTTGACAGAACTCCTCTTCTGATGATACATGATGGGACTGTGTAAGAATCTGTATGGAGTGACAAATTTTGTAAGGTGCTGTACATCTTCAGTAGAGGGATTTGCCAATATCCCATCATAGCATCAAGATGTGACAAATAAAATGGTGATGCGAATATCTCCAATTTATTTGGTAAGAGGGGTGGCATCATGGTTTTAGCTGTCTCTGACTGGGATAATGATCCCTTGTGTAAACCATGGGCATAAAGTTCCTTCTGGCAGTGTCACACCATGCAGTAGGGATGGAATGTGGAGTATGAATGGCAATGGTTGTGTATCAGGTTTGATATGTATGGTCATGGGATCACCTTTTATGGTTTTCAGGGGTTTGCCATTTTTGGAATCTTGAGAGACATCAATACGTTAGCAAATTCTGTAATGAAGTTTTCACGTGCTGCTTCAGGAACATTGTTAATGGAGGCTTACACGCAGTACACTGTACTTGTTCGTGTGATGTCATTGTTTCTGTATGAAAATGCTGAACACTAATACTTGAGAACCCTGATTGTGGCATTAACTAGGCAGCAAGTTAAATCTGGTGAGTGGGGTTGGTATAATGTGAAGATAATATGCCCAATTCACCAAGTTTGGAAAACCCAAAAAAGAACTTTAAAGTCAGCTTCACAATCATTGAGTCAAAGTACCATAGCTCAGCATGAAATTGGCCAATGGATTCCAGCAATGTGCCTTGCTGCATGGCAGGTTAGCAGTTGAAGATAGCAAAAGGGTGTCACATTCATATCTAGCTGCTTGAGGGTGTGAAGACCAATTACTGTCACTCTGAACCAGAATCAGGTGTTATTGTGAGGTGAACACTGCCCTTTCTTTCAAGACACTTGTAGATTAAGGTAAGACACTGGTCGTGTGGTGAGAGATGATATTTTTGTTAACGATGCTCTTGTTTTGTACTCTCACTGTGATATCTTGTGGGCTTTTTTTTGCTATGGAGGGTCTGAAACACACGGCATAGTGACAGACTTTGTGACAAAAACTTACATTCCTTGACAACTGGGAGCACTTACTGTTCTTATGATAGCTTTATTGTCACATCGACAACATGAAAACTGTTAACAGAGTTCTTGATATCTTTCTCTTGATGCGCTCCTTGTCTTGAATGTTGTGTATTGTGTCTGCGGGCGTTTAGACTTTTTGTAATTGCGTTTGTTGACACTTTGAAGTACTCGGGTTGAAGTGAAATCAGCATTAGATTTTTCAGCAGACTCATGACTTCTACAGATGATTCTAACTTGTTAGAGTGTGGGAGGGGTTCCATAGCGTGTATGGGCTTGGCAAGGTCTCTGTTACAAATACCAGCAATAATAGAACTCAGTATACGTGTATTTAGGCAATGTAAGCAAAGTTCCACATCTAGTGCTAATTGGCAGAGGTGTACATAGAATGTTTCGAAGGTCTGACCAGACTGCTGATAACACTGGCTATAATGTAAGGTTACGTTGACGATGCATGTGGGAGTCAATAAGGGCCAGCATATCGTTGAGAGGCAGCATAGAGTCGAGGGATATACCCCATGGAGTGTATCAAAGTGCTCTTCATATCATTACTAAGGCAACGATGAAGATGCGCAACCTGGGCTGGTTGTGGCTGTGTCTGAAGTACCAGGGAAATTGCATAGTCTTCCCATGAAGAGCCAATATACAGTGATTATACTGTAAGAGCTGGAGTGACATTACTGGACGGCATCGTTGTTGGAGTGCTACTAATTGTTAAAGGCTCAGAAGCAATAGGTACAGGCGTAAATGATGTTGATACAATAGCAGGGTGGGTGGCCAGTGGAGATAAGGGTGCAATCTGTGTAACAATGTTATGGGGTTACCGAGTTGGGAAGGCGTGCTGCATAGGCCTGTCAATGAGTTTCTTTTCTTGTTGTCTTTGCTATTCACGCTTCTGTTCTTGTCTCTTCTCTGTGTGAGATTTTCTAAAACTTATGTAAGGGCTTTATATGATTCTTACCCATTTCGTCGATAGAATTAGAAAAAATACTTGAGTCTCCCTTCGAATCGGAGTAAAAATGCTTAGTTCGGGAAGTATAGAAAAACGGGTATGGGAAGCCCTAGTACATTGCAATATCCGAGCAATTCATAATAGTATCATCACGTTTATTTTATAAGGCACTGCACTTATCTGCATCCACTGAAGCTGTAACTCTTCTGCGCCATGTTTGTGTGAGAATGTAGGTTCTTATGAAATAGCTAACAAATGGAATACTGATTTATTCTTGAAGATGAACAATAGACATGCGACTCGTGTTTATAAGATGGTTCCCCTGAGTAGGTGAACGATTGTTGCCATACAATAGTGCAATTAAACAATATCCGATTGCGCTGGATTGATCTTTCATGACATAGTAATATATGACAAATATGGACTAATATATATATAATATATATATATATATATATATATATATATATATATATAATATATATATTGATAGGTAGATAGATTAATGATATTAGTAATAGTAATGATAATAATGGTAACAACAATAACAATAATAATAAATATATTCATAATAATAATAATAATAATAATAGAAATAATAATAATAATAATAATAATAATAATAATAATAATAATAAACACTGATAATAATAAGGATGATAAATATTGGTAATAATACAATAATACAATTAATTGATATTAATCATAGTAATAATAACAACAGTAATAATAATATTGATAATGATAACAACAACAAAACAAGAACAGCAACAACAACAACAACAATAATATATACAAAAACACTCTTCCGTGTTGATACAGTGGAAGAAAAACCCATAATACAAAGACTAGATTTATTAAAAATGAGACTACAGTTTCGAAATTCACCTGGAATCCATCCTCAGGTCTGAAGAGGAAAGGGAGAGGAGGGGGTATAAAAGAGAGAGAGGAGAGGCAACGCGGTAACCGGGGCAGGTGAGGACAGACGAACGGAAGCAGAGGGAGGTCACTCCGGTCGGAGGATTGGGCGGACTATGCGCCGGGTGGCCGGCATATGGGAGAAGGCGGAGCATGTGGGAAGCAAGGAGACTATCAGCAGGAGAAAAGCCGTTGTCCAAGTTGAAATTGGGGAGCAGCTTTATAAGGGAAGGTTCCACCAGTCTGCGGGAGTGGACATCAGCGGAAGGAAAGACAATCCGCGCCGCTGACCAGTCCATCTGATGGCCAGTGTCCCACTGATGGCAAAAGAGGGCGTTGTTGTTGTGTCTCCTGGATACAGCGTACTTATGTTGAGACAGACGCTTGGTAAAACTGGCGCCTGTTTCGCCAAAATATGCTTGTCACAGGAGGCACAAGGAACAGCATGCCCACCTTCGAGGTAAGGGGAGGGCTGGCGTGGAGCAGGTTGCGAAGGAGAGTGTTCACCTGGCGAAAGATCAGCCTGCAGTTGAGAGGGTGAAGAGGGCGACGGAGAGAGTAGATCTCCTCAGTGTAGGGCAGGTTGAGGGCGGGGAGGTGAGGAGTCTCTTTAGGAGGAGAGTCGTGGTAGAAGGCAAGACGCTGGCGAAATCTCTCACTCCCCTTCTTGGCACCTTCTCTCCTGCTCACCTTCGCCACTCTCAGGACTTCATATGATATGATGATAATAATAATAATAATAGCAATGACAATGATGATATTAACAATAATAATAATGATAATTATAAAAATAAAGCTGGTGATACTACTACTACTACTAATAATAATTATAACAACAATGATAATGATAATGATAATAATGATAGAAATTATAGTAATAGTAATAATAATAACAAAAAACAACAACAAAACAACAACAACAACAACAACAAAAACAACAATAATAATAATGAAAATAATAATAATTATAAGAATAATAACAATAATAATGGTAATAATAATAATAACAATAACAATGGTAATAATAATAATAACAACAACTATTATTATTATTATAACGATAGTAATAGTAATCATAATAATGATAATAATGATAATATATTAGTATTGATAACAGTAATACCAATAAGTAGTAACAAAATAAATGATTGCAATAATAACTAATGATGGCAATAGTACAACTAATGATCATGAAAACAATAATGGTAATAATAATAAAAATAATAATAATAATAATAATAATATTGATAATAATATAATAATAATAATATAATATATTATTATATTATCATCATCATCATTAAAATTATAGTAATAATAATAATAATAATGAAAAAATAATAATAATAAAAAAATTTTAAAATATCTTAAATAATATATAATAACATAAAAATATAATTAAAAAATAATTATAAAAAATGTAATAAAAATGTTTTTGGGTTGTTTCTATTTGGGGGCATTTTTGGGAATTTTTTTGGGGTTTTTTGGGGGTTGTTTTTTTTTGGGGGTTTTTTGGTTTTTTTTTTTTTTTTTTTTTTTTTTTTTTTTTTTAAAATAATAAATAAATTATATATAATAATAAAAAAATAATATTATAAAAAATAAATATACACACAAAAAAAAAAACCCTAAACATATATAATAAAATTTTTTAAATATATAATAAAAAAAAAAAAGATAATATATAAATTTATATAATATATTTTTAAATGATATATTTTTAATTTGTTTGTTTTTTATTAATTTGTTTTTGTGTGTTTAATTTGTTGTGTAGTTTTTTTGTTATTTTTTTTTTTCTTTTTTTTTTTTTTTTTTTGGGGTCCCCCTTCCCAAAAAAAAAACAAAAAAAAAAACAAAAAAAACCACAACACACAAAAACACAAACCCCAATTATTTATATATTATATATATTAAAAAAAAAAAAAAAAAAAACAAAAAAAAAAAAAAAAAAAAAAAAAAAAAAAATATATTATAAAATGAACAAAACACACAAAAAAAAAAAACAAAAAAAAAACACAAAACAAAAAAAAAAAAAAAACCCACAAACAACCACACACAAAACAACCACACACACACACACACCCACCAACCACACCTACAGAACAAACCAACACACATGTAAATGTTTCCCCCCAACCAACCCAGCCCCCCCCAAACAAACAAACACCCCCTCAAAACCCCAAAAAAAACCCAACAGAAAAAAAGCAACACCCAACCCACACACACCCCCCACCACCCCACCCCCCCCCTTCCCCCCAACCCAAAAAAACCAAACAACCAAACCCCCCAACCCCCCACCCAACCAATCCCCCCTTTCACATGGTAAAGGGTTCCTTACATTTGGGGTTCCCCCGTTCCCCTTTGGGGGACAGGGCCCTCCTTCGAAAAACATCGCTTTCAAAAAACCCCCAAAAAAGGGACATTTTCGTCCCCCCCCGCCACGCGGCCAAGCAAGGCCTCCCCCCTTTTTTCCCCACCGTCAAGCCCTTCTTGGGGTCCCAACCTGTTCCCATCCCGGCTACCCCTCCCCTGCCCCCCACAACCTGAAAGTCCTCGACCCCGCCTCCCCACTCGTCCGCCCCCCTCGCAAAATCTCCCCAAAAACCCCGGGCCCAACACGATGAAGGGGCCAACCACAAAAAATTTCGCCATTTGGACCTTTCCCGAAACATGCCCCCCTTTTAACCCACCCGCTTAAATTTCCTTTTTTTAAAATTCAAAACCCATCTGGCCCAATTTCTAACTAAACCCTTCTAACCCTCCCGAACCCATGTTTTTCAAAAAACCCCCAACACTGGCAAACCTAAACCGAAAATCTTCCACCCCCCCCTCCACACGAATGGGTTTTTTCCAACCAAAAATTTCTTAACTTTTTAGTAAAAAACCCTTAGAATAATTTTGATTTTTCCCACATTTATCATTTTTATTTTTAAAATTAATAAAACTTTTTTTAAAATTTATTATACTTCCTTTCATTTTTTTCCCAAATTTAACTGGTAACAAACGTTTTTTAAAAAACTTTTTATCTTCCTGCTAATTGTTTCAACGAATTTGTATACATCCCTTTTTAACCCCCCATTTATAATTTATTAATTTTGCTATTAATAGGGTTTATTTTGAAATAATGAAAAATTTCTTTTCCTCTTGAATTTTATCTATCCCTAACTGGATTTGTTCTTATTTTAATTTGGTTATTTTATGTTAAGTCCTTTGAAAAAATTTAAGGGGCCACAGGAAAACCCTCTGATATCTTACTCTCTCCCCCCCAAAATTTTAAAACCGGTCATCCTAAAGAAGGATCGCCCCAAGAAATACGCCAACTTTGGCGCCAAGGGAAGTTTGATTTTCCGAAGTTTTTTTTAAAGCCCGGTAGGGTATTGAACCCCCGAAAGCCCGGAATAAGCACCCAGGCCAGGGTTTAAGCAAAAACGGTAACCCCAAAAGTTAATTTACCCTTTTTTTTCGAACAAAGGCCCCTCAGGAAATCGCAAAACCCGTACCCGGCAGGAGGCCACGTTGGTCCCAGGAAAATTTAGTCCCGGGGATTACGCACGCCCAAGTTATCGGCAGGCAGTTGGCTCCCGGCCCATTCCAAGTAGAAAAGGGGGATTCATTCCCCCTTCCCCCAACAGGCCCCCTTTGGCAAACCCGTCACCCGGTTTTTTTTTTTCGCACGGCCAAAACCGTCAAAAAAAAACCGTGATAAAAACAGCCTAAGGAAAGGGAAAGGACCGCAGACAGCCTGCCCCGGGCCACCCCACCACCACCCTCCAAACGGGGGTTCCTTTTTCCAACTGTTTTCGGGAAAAACCAGAAGCAAGCCCCTTTTTTTCCCCCAAAAAACCCAAAATCCCCTCGGACATGGAAAAGGGGGCCCCGGCCCTTTGGGGCGGGGGCCCCGCACATTGGAAACAGGGGTGTCCAACCACTGCCCCTACACCCCCCCTCATACTGTTAGTAAAAAATTAACATTTAAAAAAAAATTTTGTTGTTTTGGTAGTGCCTTTTAATATGTTTTTTTTTTAATTAAATTTAAAAATTTTACAAAAAAATAAAAAATAATTTAAAGAATAAAATATAATTATAACTATTTTTTTTTTATAGTTATAATATAATATAATATATATATATAAAATTAATTATTACAATATTGTTATTAGGGGTTTTTGTTGTGTTAAAAATATTAATATATACTTTTTTTTTAATATTTTTTTTTTTTATGTTTTTTTTTATATAATTTTAAAATAATAAAAAATAAATATAATATAATATAATATAATATATAAAAACCAAAAAAAAAAAAAAAAAAAAAAACACAAAAAAACAAAAAAAAAAAAAAAAAAAAAAAATAAAAAAAAAAAAAACATATTATTTTTTATTATTTTCAATTATATTTTATAAAATATATAATATATAATATAAAATTTTATATAATATAATAATAATAAATATTAATATTTGTTGTTTTTTTAGTGGGGGGTGGTTTGCAAAAAAAAAAAAAAAAAAAAAGAAAAAAAAAAAAAAAAAAAAAAATAAAAAAAAAAAAAAATTATAAATTTATTTTTATTATATATATAATATATATATATATATAAATAATTTTTATTTTATAATATATATATACATTTTTTTTTTTTTTAAAATTTTATATTTAAAAAATAATATATATATAAAATAAAAATAGGTATTTTTAAAAATTAATTAAATATTTTTAAAAAACAAAAAAGAAAAAAAAAAAAACAACAAACAAAAAAACAAAAAAAAAAAAAAAAAAAAAAATAACATTATTTTAATATATTATATTTATAAAAAATTCAAAGATTTAATTATATATTAAAAAATATCTAAAATAAAAAATGTTTTTTTGGGGTTTCCCCCCGGGGGGGGGGTCCCCCCCATTTTTTTTTTTTTTTTTTTTTAAACAAAACAATAACGAGGATATAGAAATTTATTATTTTTTTTGGGGTGATAATTAACTTATAAAAAATATATTTTTTTTTTTTTGTTTTTCCCCCCCCCAAAAAAAAAAAAAAAAAAAAAAAACCCAAAACAAAACAGAATAGTAATAATATGAAATTTTTTTTTATAAAATATATTATAATATATATAATTATAAAAAATAAATATATTAATAAGTTAATAAAAAAAAAAAAAAAAAAAAAAAAAAAAAAAAAAAAAAAAAAATTTATAATTATTTTAAAATTTAAAAAATTTTATATTATATAAAATAATATATATATATAATATAAAATTAATATAATAAATAATGAGTTTTTTTTTTTTTTTTGTGTGTTTGTTTTTTGTGTTTTTTTTTTTTTTTTTTTTTTTTTATTAAATTATATTATATTATAAAAATTAAAATATATTAATAATAAAATATTTTTGAAAAAAATTTATTTTTTTTTTTTTTTTTTGTTAATAAAAAAAAAACAAAAAAAAAAAAAAAAAAAATAAAAAAAGGCCCGGGCCAACAAACACAAACCCCCGGACAAACCACACAAACCATGTTATTGTTTTCAAACACACTAAACAAAAAAAAAAAAACACAAAAAGGGGGGGGGGGGGGGGGGGGGGGGGTTTTTTTTTGTGTGTGTTTGGTTTTTTGGGGTTTTGGGGTTGTGGTGTGTGTTTTGGGGTTTTAAATAGGAAACATTTTTTAAATTTTTTTGTGTTTTTTTTTTTTTTTTTTTTTTTTGTTTTTTTTTTTTTGGGAAAAATAATAAAATTAAGATATAATATATAATAATAGGATAAAATATATTATTTTATATATATTTAAAAATATATATATAAAATATATTTATATAATATATAATTTATATATATAATGATATAATATTAAAATAAAAAAAAAAAAAACAAAAAAAAAAAATATGATATTATATGAATATTATTATTAAATTAAAATAAAAAAAAAAAACAAAAAAACAAAAAATAGTAAAATTTTTTTTTTTTTTTTATTTGTTTTTGGGGGGTGGTGTGTGTGTTTTGTGGGTGTTTGGTGGGTTTGGTGGTGGTGTGTGTGTGTGTGGGGTGTGGTGTGTGGGTGTGGGGTGTGGGGTGGGGTTTTTTTTTGGTTTTTTTTTAAAATTTTTTTGTTATTAAATTAGTTAAAATAATAAATAATATAATAAAAATTTATTAGAATATTATTTATATAAAAATTTTTAAATAAAAAAAATACAAAAAATTTATATATATTAAATATTTTAAAATTTTAAAAAATTTAATGAATATTAAAGATATATTTTAATATATAAAATTGTATATAAATATTAAATATATATATAATATATTAATATAGATAATAATATATATAATATATATTATATATTATATATATATATAATATAATAATATATAAAAATTAATTATATAAAATAAACACCACACCACACAACAAAATTTGTTTATTTTTATATATATCTAAATACAACTTTAGTGTATGTGTGGTGGGTGTGAAGCGACACGTGAGTAGGAACGCTTTTCCCGATGTAACGAGTGACCACCGCAAGCCACCAGTGTAAGAGACCCCCGCTTTCCCAGTGTGAACAGAGAGAGATGGGCTTGGGGGGTCAGTGAAAAGGGGCTTTTGCTTTCTGGTTTATTTAAGACAGAATGAGGGCCCCCCCGAGACCCCCGTGGGTGGGGGATAGGTGGTGGAGCTGGGCCCTGGTGGTTTGGCGTTGCTGTCTCCTCTCTGCCTTCGGGACGTGTCCTTTTTGCGACGGTTCCTTTCGAGGGGGATGTTTTTTCCGTCGAAAAAAGAAAGCCGGGCGCATGGTCTGCCAAGGAGAAGGGCAGGTTGGCGGAGGGGGTGAAGTGTCATCCCGGGCTTTTACGTATGTGACACGCTGGCAGGCAAGGCTCGTCCTCGAGCCGACGTAAAGCTTGAAAAAAGAGCCGTAGAGGGTCGTTGGTATTTCAGATGGTTCTGGTGACGAGGGTCCTAGGCCCCGCGTGCCCGGGAGGGGTTTGCGAGGTTTTGCACTGAGGGAAATTAGTAGCAAAAAAATTAATGAATAAGAATTTTCCCTTTTTGGGTAAATAGGGAAGTATATATGTTTTAAACATGGAGTGGGCCCGAATTAATTCTAACAGTGCGCGTCCCGGGGCTTCAATACGGCCAGGGCGGGTTAAAATTAATTGCAGTGAAAAAACAAACAGTGCGCGTTCGGCGCTTTAAAACGTTGAGGTAATTCCGGTGCGGCGGCGCAGGGGTTTTCGTTTTCGGCCCTGAGGGGTTAAATAATTCGGTGATTTTAAGGTAAAACTATATAAAGCATGGTGTTCCCAAATTGTTGCCATTATTTTCAACGGAAATTCCTCAGTACATATCCCAAACCAAACTAAAGAAGCATAAACTAGCATTAGAGGATAAGTATCAAACTTCGAGAGGGTCTAAAAAAAGATTTGGGTTTTGTTTTTAGTATAGGGATGAAAATAGAAAATACGCAATCTTGAGTGAATTCCCAGTAGAGTGGGGAGGGGAGAAAAGGATAGAGGTGACCGAAATCTACGTGTGAAGAGCGACAGATTTGACGGCAAGTAGAAGAAAAAGTAATATAAAAAAACGTATAGGTAACACAGAAAAATAACAATAGCAAGAAAAATGAAGTGTAAAGATGGAAAAACATATAAGGAAAAAAAAAAGATAATTTATAATTCGAACAAATAAAAAGAAAAAATAATGAGAGCAGCCAAACATAAAAAAAATTAATTAATGAAGGTATCATTTTTTCTGAGAGAAATGATATATACAAATGTGGATTGGGAAAAAAACCAAATAGGAGGTTTGGGGGGGGGAAAGGGTGGAAGGAGGGGGCGTGTCACTTTGGTTTGACCAGGTGTGATTGTTTAAAAAAAAAAGGTTGACAGGAGGGGTTAGTAGTTAGGTTTGTAGGTGGTTGTAGAGGGGGTACTTGAATTTGAAAGAAGGCAAAATTTTAGCAAGGGTTTGGGGGGATAGGGAGGCAAAGTTATTGGCATAAAAGGTACATTTTAATAGGCGAGGAAGTTTGGGGTGGTAGTAGAATGCCCCTTTCACGCGGTGAGAGGGTTTGCGAAGACTTGCGGGTAGTTGGCTGGATTGGCGAGTGTGGGGGCGTAGAGTGGGGGAAATCTTTAGGACTCGTCAGGGGGTAGCACGGGGAGTGGTAGCACGAAGTAGTAGGGCAGACATGGGTGGGTAGGGATATCGAAGAGGATGGTAGCGAGGGTGGCGTTTAAAAAAAGGCGGGAGGAATTCGCATGTGGCAACAGGCGTCGGGGGAGGAGAGAGGTGGTAGGGGAACATGGTGGGGTTGTGGGTTCTTGAACACCCCCGCCATCAGATTAAGGACAAGTGAGTTAGGAACCGCGTCGCCAGATGTAAGCGAGTGCCACCCCAAAACCACAGAGTAAGCGAGAGGCCACGAGTTAAAGTGTGAGCGAGAGAGAGGGGATTGGGGGGGTCAGGAAAAAGGGGGTTAGCTTTCTGGTTTATTCTGAAGAAGTATTAGACCCCCCAAGAGAACCCCCGTTTTCCCCGGGGGGGGGAAGGTTGGGGGGGGAAACCTGTGTGGCTTTGGGGGTTTGCTGTGTCTTTCTTGCCTTAGGGGGCGTGTCTTTTTTGCGACGGTTCCCTTCGGGGCGGATGGTTTTCCCGTGCGAAAAGAAAAGCCGGGGATCTGCGCTGCCAAAGGGGAAGGGAGCTGTTTGGGGGAGGGGTAGTGTACATCGGGCTTGTACGTAGGTTGACAGTGGAGTGTGTGTGGTGTGTGGGGGTTTGTTGTGTGGTGTGTGTGTGGTTGTGTGTGTGTGGGTTGGTGGTGGTTGTGTGTGTGGGTTTTTGTGTGGGTGTGTGTGTGTGGTGTGGTGTGGGGTGTGTGGTGGTGTGTGTGGCGTGTGTGTGTTGTGTTTTGTGTGTAGATATTTTTAAAAATATACCACATAAATGGGTGGTGGGTGTGTGGGTTTTGTGGGGTGTGTGTGTGGGGGTGTTGTGTGTTTTTTTGGTGTGTGTGTTGGGGGTGTGTGTATGGTGGGTCCATTAATTTATATATATATATATAAATATATATATATTATTATATATAATATAAAAATACATACAACATACATACATATGGTGTTTTATGGAATTAAAAAAAACACACTTTTTTAAAAAAATATTTTTATATAGATATAAATTTTATAATTTTAGAATATATAAATTTTTATATAATATGCATATAAATATATTATATTTTAATAATATTTTATATATATATAAATTTTTTATATATTATATATATATTGTGTGTTGTGTGTGGGGTGTGTTAATATATTATAATGAAAATATATTATATATAATAATATTTTATATAAAATATTACACACACACACACACACACACAACACACACACCCACACACTCACACACACACACAACACAACCACACACACACCACACACACCAACAAACAACCACCACACCACCACAAACACCCAAAAACACACACACCCCACAACACACATATACCCAAAAAAAACCCCCCATGCGCACACACAATACGAAACCCCACACACAACACTAAACATTATTACTTTTTTTAAACAATTAAAATTTTTCTTTTATATTAATTTTTTAAAATTTTCTTAAACAAATTTTTTTATTAATTTTTTTTTGTTATAATTTTATATTAATTCAAATTTTTTAAATTTTAAAAATTAAAAATAAATTTTTATATTTTTATTATTATATTACGATTAAGTTTAATATTATTAATTTTAATAATTTAATTTTTTAATTAATTTTTAATTATTTTTTTATTTAGTTTTTTTTATTACCCATTTTTATTATTATTTATTATTATTTATTTTTAACATTATTTTTTTAATATT
>NW_023665162.1:0-13113 GCF_015228065.2 Penaeus monodon | reverse complement strand
TAAAATACGAACATATTTGTAAAAAAGGAAAAATAAATAGTACGTTGTAAGGAACAAAAGCAAAATACATTCAATCCAATTCTACTAACCAAGGGATTACAAACCTCCTCAGCACTGGGGAAAGAACTTACATCAGGGTAATCAGGTTCGCTGTAGGGCCGTTGCTGATGAGGGTGGTAGGGGCCAGGAGGAGGGGGGTAGGGGGCCTGATCAGCTGTGGTCACAACAACCATGCAGGCGATGACGGCGATCTGGGAATTCGGGTGAAACAGATTTTGCTTCCTTCTGACCATGCAAATGTCAAATGACTGGAAAAATGATTCTTCGAGTGTGTTTACCTATATATTCACACACACATGGTATATATATATATATTATATATATAATATATATGGATATATATATTTATATATTATATATATATTTATATATATATATATAATATATATATATATATTAGTGTGTATATGTTATATATTATATATATATATATATATATATATATATATAATATATATATATATATATATATATATATATATATATATATAATATATATATATATAGTGTGTGTTGTGTGTGGTGTGTGTGTGTGGTTTAATATATATATAATATATATAATATATAATATATATATATATAATATATATAATGCATGTATTATATTTATTTATGTACACACACGCACACGCACAGGCACACACACACGTAACACACACACGCAACACACACACACCACACACAATTATATATATATATTATATATATAGATATATATATATATATATATATATATATATATATATATATGTGTGTGTGTGTGTGTGTGTGTGTGTGTGTGTGTGTGTGTGTATGTGTGGTAAATAAATAAATGAATATATATAATATATATATATATATATATATATAGTATTATATATATATATATATATATATTGTATATATATATATCAACATATATATAGATAGATGCATGTCTATCAAAAACAAAAATCATTTCAACACACACTCATAGAGTGAGCAATAGCAATATTATTGCATTGCCCCCGTTCACTAAACAGCGAGTCATTTCACAGCCCCGCGAGAGCTAGTCCGCGAGCCTACCTTGAGGGACATGGCGGCGGAGGGAATGATGGCGCCGAACACGATCTCGGGCTTTATATACTCGCGATAAACTCTCTCCCTCGCCTCGCTCTGCATTTAAG
Organism: Penaeus monodon; assembly: GCF_015228065.2. NCBI lineage: Eukaryota > Metazoa > Arthropoda > Malacostraca > Decapoda > Penaeidae > Penaeus > Penaeus monodon. The sequence goes on along the minus strand of NW_023665162.1, from coordinate 11,908 downwards.
AAAGCCAATTTTACTGTCCGATGATGATTTAGAAAATAAAGATGTAATATATATATATATGTATATATATATATATATATATATATATATATATATATATATATATATATATATATATATGTGTGTGTGTGTGTGTGTGTGTGTGTGTGTGTGTGTGTGTGTGTGTGTGTGTGTGTGTATGCATGTGTGTATGTATGTATATGTATGTATACACACACACACACACACATATATGTATGCAGTATACATGAGAGACAGTAGTATTATATACATATAATATATATATAGTATATATATAATCTAGATATATTGTACAATAATATATATATAATTATATATATGATATATATATATATATATTTTTTAAAAATTTTTTTTTTATATATAAACTTATATATATATATATATTATATTATTTTATATATATAATAAATGTATGTATATAAAATATATTAAAATTTATTTTTAAAAATTTTGAAATGTAGGAATGTGTTTTTATGAATGGGAAAAAACAGCCACAATGGAAATGAAATTAAACCGAATGTTTCAAACTTTTTGACAGAAAAAAAAAATAAATTTTTTTTAAAAATCCGCCTCATGATTTTTTCCCAAAAAACGTCACGTTTTTTAATTTCATTTCTTACTGTGGCTTTTTTCCCCCTGTGTGTACGTTATGTTTTTTGTTTTGACTTTTCATAATGTGAATATATGTTATGATTTGATTTTGGAATAGATATCTATAGATTTTAATAGATAGGTAGGTGGGTAGTAGATAGGAAATATGTTTTGAATTTATGTACCCATGTGTATTATATATAATATATATATTTTAATATATATAAAATTTAAAATATATTTATATAGATAATATTTTTATATATAATATAATTAAAATATATATAATATATATTATTATTTTTTATATAATAAAATAAAATAATAAAATATATCTTTTTTTTAACGGTGGGTTTTCATGTCTGAGCCGCCGGGGTCACAGCGTGTTTACTTAATTATATTTTTTTCATTTTGTGATGCTCTTGGAGTGAGTCTGGTAGGGTTCCCCGGCTCCTTTCAACGGAGGGGCCCCCCCGGTTTGGACCTTTTTGGAAATTTCATTCTCTATTTATCCGGGTTTTGGGCCCCAAGCACTGACTTGGCTGGCTTGGCCCCCCATTGGTTTTAGGTGGGGAAATTTCAAGGTGAAGTTTCCTTGCCCAAGGGAAAAAACGCGGGGGTCGGTGACTCGAACCCCAAATTTTAGTTTTTGCCGTTTTGAGGGAAAGTTTTTGGAGTCCAAACACCCCCAAAACCAAATTGGGCCACCCCGGCCTTAATATTTAAAATTTTATTTTTTAAAATATAAAATATATTATATATATAAAAAATTATAAAATATATATATATATATATCATCACACAAACCCCACACACACACACCACAGATATATATTTTTACATATTCATATACATATGTATTTTATTATATATAAATTTTATATATATTATATAAAAATTATAATATATATATATATTTATACTTTTATATTTTAATTTTTTATATATATATGTGTGTGTGTGTGTGTGTGTGTCTGGTTTTGTGTTGTGTGGAATATATATATGTTTTGTATGTATATTATGTATATATATTTATATATATACCCTTAAAAATTTTGGTATGTAAAATTATATATAATATATTATAATATTTTAATATAAAATTATATATATATATATATATATATATTTTTATATATAAAAATATATAAAAAAAAAAAAATATATTTTATATATATAATTTTTTATATATATTTTATAAAATATATATATAAAATATATATATAATAAAAATTTTTTATTTTTTTATATATAATATTGTAAAAGGGTTTTAGTAAAGGTTAATATGTCTAAATATGTTAATTTTTGGTTTAGTGATTAATAGGGTTTAATTTTAAATTTTTTCTAAAAATTTTTTAATTTTTTGAGTGCCCCGGGTTTCCCACGAAAAAAAAAAGGGGGGACGCCGGGGGACACACAGCGCAAACCTCCCCTTTGGCATGTAAGTAAATTCCCTTTATAATATTTTAATATATATTTTTTTATATTTTAAAATTTATATATATAATTTATTATATTTATTAATTTTTTTTTTTTTTATTTTTTATTTTTTTATTTTATATATGTGTGTGTGTGTGTGTGTGTGTGTGTGTGTGTGGGGTGTGTGTGTTTGGTGTTGTGGTGTGTGGTGTTTTTTTGTGTGTGTGTTGTGTTTTGTGTTTTTGTGTGTGTGTGTGGGGTGTGTGTGTGTGTGGGGAGTGTGAAATTGTGCTGGGGAGGTGTGTTTGTTTTATGAAAGGTGTTTTTGTGCGGTAGATAGATAGTAGATAGATAGATAAATAAAAATTAAAATTAGATAGATAGAAAAAAGTATTTAATTATTTTATATTACAAATGGTGTCTCTGTGTGTTTGTGTTGTGTTTTTTTTTTTTTTTTTTGGTTGTGTGGGGTGTTTTATTTGTGTGTGTGTGTGTGTGGGGTAGTTTTAGATAGATAGATAGTAAATATATATAAATAATATATTATATAAAATAAAAAATAAATAAAATTTTGTATATATATATATTTTAAATTTTATATATATAATATATATTATATATAAAATATTTATATAGATAGTAGATAAATAGTAGACACACCACCCCAAAAACCCCCACACACCATACACATCTTATACATACAAAAATATAAAATTATATATATATATTTTATATATATATTATATTATATATATTATTAAAATATATAATATAAATAAAATTTATATATATATATTATATAATATATATATAAAAAATATAAAATATTTTATTTTATATATATATATATATTTATACATAAAATTTTAGATATCCCATACATTTTAGTATATAAAAATTTTAATATGCCAACATATCCCTTTTTAAAAACCCCAACATTTTATAACAAATACATACATTTTATACAATTTTAATTTATGTATTTTACATAGGTATATATTTTTACACACCCCACACACACACACAACCACACCCACCCCAAATATTTTATATATATTATAAATATATATATATATATAAAATTTTAATATATAATAAATATATATATATATATATAATATATAAAAATTTTTAAAATATATATTTTATATATATATAAATATATATATATTTTTACATACAAAACATATAAAATCATTTTAAAATACTATCTCTGTACCAAATCTATCCATTTGTCTATCTATCTATGTACTACCCTATCAAATCTATATTTATAAAATATATACCCCACAAAAAATATATACATACACATACTTTCGGTCTGTGTGTGCCCTGCCGCGCGCGCCGGTATCTGTGATTAATTTTGTATATGTACATACACAAAAACACAAACGCAAGCACACACAGAAAACACACACGCATACATATAATAAAAAAAAATTAATAAAAATATAAAATATTATTATATATATTTTAAATATATATATTTTTTTAAAAAATTATATATATATATATTTTATATATATATATTTTATATTTTATATATATATATATATATATACATTTTTATATTCTTTTTATTTAAAACACCACACACACACACACACACACACCCCAAAAACACCACACACACACATATAATAAAATATATAAAATATATATATAATATATAATATATATATATATATTTTATATAATAAATAAAAAAAATGTATGTAGTTTTGTATATTTTTGGTTTGGGATACATATACTACCCATAGCCCGTCGACCCCCTTTATTTGGGGCAGCGTGGGGCGGGGGGGCAGAGGTGGCGGGGCCCCGGGGAGTGACCACCCAAGGCTTAACCTGGGGCAAATTTTCCCGGGTGGGGCGTTTGGGAAAACACCCGGGCCCTTGGGGGAAAGGATAAAGGGGTTTTCCCTTTGGGCCATCGGGGGAATTTGGAACCCGACTGGGAGTTGAGGTGGCTGCCCTCTCGGAGGTGAAAAAGCCCTTTGGTATCGGCAGGGATCAGTGGGGGGGTTTTAAAACCTCCTACTGGTGGGGCCCGAAAGCGATGGTCACTACCTCCAGGGTGTAGCCAAAACCCCATCCCCAGCCGATTTTCAGCCCTCAGTAGTTTGAGGTGAAACCAGTTGATGAGCATTTATGGAAATTGGGGACTGAGCATTTTTTTTGGTTTTCGTGTCTTATTGCTGTATACACTCTCCTACCAATGTATGTAAACTTGATGTGAAAGAGGCGTTCTATGTCGCATCTGTGGCATACAAGTGCTCCTGCGAGATATTCGCATTGTTCAATGCGGTATCCAGCTCTGGGTCCTGGTATCAGTGCTCCAACCCGCATCGCTGGACATGGTACAGCGATACGGGTACAGTGGCCAAGGGATAAACCACATTTTGTTAGCATGCGAGGAGGATCCTCCAGAATTTCCCAGGGTTTACCAAGTCCCGAGTTTTTTTGTGGCACTGCCGGGAGGCGGGTTGGTAGCTCCCCCTGCGGGTTTCCCAATTAAAAACCCCCTTTCCCCTCCAGGGGGCCACCTAGGTGTTTTCACTTGGACAGCCCCTAAGGGAGGGGAGTGTCCCCCATGGGCACGGTTAAACCATGGGGTTTTCCTAAACCCAAATTAAACAGAATTTCGAAAAACCCTGTTTTGGACCCATTTTGCTCTGTGAAAAGCTTTTTCAAGCGCGAAACCACTCAAAGAAACCCCAGGAGCCCCATTGGTTTACCCCCAAAGGGGGCAAGGCAAAATTTCCCAATCTCCCTGGAACATTAGAGGCCACTAAGCATTGCATGGTTTTGGCTGAATGGTAATCAAGTCTTGCGTGCTCCAGGGTGCTTGGGGTTTCGGACACTGTTTGAGAATGGAAAAGGGGAACATTTTCCTCAGGACCCTTACTGAGGGGGTTTTAAGGGCCCAAAAATTTTTTTGGTAAACGACCTTCGCCCTGCCTACCAAGGCCTGAAAAAGCTGAACCCTCCTCACAATATTGTTTTGATGGGGGTTTTGGCCCGGATACTCAGATCATGAGGGGGTTCGTGAACTTTGGGGCTGAGTATTTTGAGCATTTGTCCCGGTAGCCCCTCCAACAGCTACTTGGATGCAAGTGATGTCACAGTGTTTTGTGCCGGCCCCCCACCCATCAGGGGGGGGGGGGGAGGAACCCCCTACCCTAACAGGGGGTTAGGATGGCGATCTCCAAGTTTAAAAAGGGGGAAAAGCTGCAGGCAAAATGGATTTTCCTTTGGCTGAATAGCAAAAGGGCTAGGGGGGGAACCTATGGTGGGGGGCCTGCATACCCCTGCCGGCCATTAGCATCGGCCCCCCTTTCCCCCCTTCCCCTGCTAAAAGGGCCCGGGGGTCATCCCCCTCGGGAAAGGGGGAAAAGGGGGGACTTTTGGGTTTTGTAGCATCTACCTGGAAATTGCACTGCTCGAAAATACCAGGCAAGGTTCTCACCCCCCCATTCATCTGAAACGGATCCGAAACCCCACCACTGGGAAAATCAGAGAACTGAGCAGTTGGATTTTCTCCTGGGGGGAAAACCACAATGGGCCGTATACTAGCGTTTTGGTAAATTTTTGAGTTTTTGGGCGTGGGTTTTCTTGCAACCACATCGACCCCAAGAAGGCGTTTGATTTGATGGGTCGGGAATCGCATGGGAGGCCTGAGACTCAGGGGGGAAATTTCCCAAAACAGATTTTTTGGGCCCCAAAAAGCATGCCTTTTTTACTGGGACTGAAAAATGGGTGTAAAGGGGGTGGGGGGCTGTGAACTTCCCCCTTTAGTTTTTTGGGGTGAGGCAAAGGGTGTTTTCCTTGCACCCCAAAACTTTTCAACACCCGAGGCAGAGCTACTAGCCAAACGTGTGGGGCAACACTAGGGGAATATCAAGGTCCAGACCTTGATTTTGCCGAGGATGTTTCCCACCTATTAGTCCCGGGGACATGGTCACTTGATGCATTTAGCCAAAGAGGCGAAGGGGCCCCTTAAAGGGCCCAGGGTCTCCTGGGGCCAAGACCAAGATTTGGAACCCCCTTTTTTTTTGGGGGCCGTTAGGGGGAAACCCCTTCGTCCCATCCATGCTTGCGGTGAAAGGGCGTTGAAGTTTTCAGAGAGTTTACATACCTTGGGGAGCGGGAATCCATATTTTCTGGGGCTGTCAAACCCAAAAATGGTCTGGGGAACAGGAGCCCTGAACTCGACCCCAAGAGCATTTTGGGGATGTTTGGGACTTAGGGAGAAGGGGCCAAGGGTGCATGTCGTCAAGGCCCCTTTTAAAACTGCCCGTTTTGCTCTATGGGAAACGGGGAAAACCCGGCCCTATCCCCTGTCTTTTTTTCTCGTTTTTTTGATGCCTTTTGTAACAAGTCCCCCTTTTCCGGGTCCCTGGGGGACAGTTTGGGAGGACCCCCGTTTCCAACCGGGGGGTTTTCACCCTGAGACTGGCAGGGACCCGTTACTTGCATAATCCCGGGGGCGCCAACTCAGGGATATGGGGGACCTAGCTCGCTTCCCTATGGGGCGGGCCCCCGCCCATCAGGTTGTCTCTCTGCGAAGGGAAAAAAACCCCGGGTGGAGGATGCCTGTGAACGACCCCCGGGGATCATGTATTTACAAAACGCACCCCACACACCCATAAAATATATTAAAATTTTTAAAAATTTTATATATATATATAATATATATATATATAAAATAAATTTTATTTATATATTATTATTATAAAATTTTATATATATATATTTTATATATATAAATTTAATTTTATATATAATATATATAAAATATTTTTATAAAAATAAAATAATATATATATAATTATTATATAATATATATATATTAAAATTAAAAATATATTTTGTGTGTGTGTGCCCTGGTCTACATGAAACTCCGGGGGCGTCCCCACAGGCTCCTCCACCCAGGGTTTTCTCGCAGAGAGACAACCCATGGGCAGGGTCGTCCATAGGGAAGCGAGCTAGGTGCCCCCTATAACCTGAGTTGGCGATCCCGGATTATGCAAAAATAACAGGTCCCATGCCCGTCTCACGGTGTAAAAAGCCCCGGTTTTGGGCACGTGGGCCTGCCAAATGTACCCCATGACCGGTAAAGGGGAAATTGTTTTCAAAAGGCATCAAGACGAGAAAACCAAACCCCTGGATAGCGTCCGGTTTCCCCTTTTCCTAGAGCAAAACTGGCAGTATTAAAGGGCCTTTAAAGACATGCAGCTTGGTCCTTCTTCCCTAAAAACCAAAAATCTCCAAAAGCTCCCTTTTTGATCCAGTTCTGGGCCCCCTTTTTGCCAACCAAACTTGGGCGCAGCCCAGAGATATTGGGTTTTCGTACCAAGGTATGTAAAACCCCTCCCGTAAATTCAAAATCCTCACCGCAAAACATGGATCGACTGAAAAGGGTTTTTCCCCAAAAGGCCCCAAAATCCCAAATCTTGGGCTTGGTCCCCGGGACCTCTAGGCCCAAGGGCTTTTGCCTCATTTCTAAATGCATCAAGGGACCCGTGCTCCAAGGACTCATAAAAGGATGAACATCCCTTTGGCAAAATCAAAAGGGCTGGGGAAACCTTTTATATTTCCCAGTGTTGCTCCACACCCGACTTTTTGGGAAATTTGCCTGCCCCTCAGGGGTTGAAAAGTGTTGGGGAAGGGGCACACCTTTTCCTCCCCCCTGAACTAACCCGGGGAAGAAGTTCGACAGACCCCCACCACACTTTACAGCACTTTCAGTCCCGTATAAAAGGGATTTCTATTGGCCAAAAATCTGTTTTTGGAATTCCCCTGAGTCTCAGGACTCCCATAGCGATTCCCGTGCATCGAATTTAAACGCCTTTTTGTGGGGCGATGTAGGGTTGGGAAGCAAACCCCCCCGACCAAAACCCAAAAATTACTCCCAAGCGCTAGTATACGGTCTATTGTGGATTTGCCAGGGTAAAACCAACTTCATTCTCTGATGCCTCAGTAGGGGGTTTTCGGATTCCCCCTTTCAGATGAATGTGGGTGAGAAACCCTTTCCTGGTATGCTGAAGGGAGTGCAATGCCGGAGATGCTACAATCCCAAAGATCCCCTTTCCCCTTTTCCCAAAGGGGGGGGACCCCGCCCTTCAGCAGGTAAGGGGAATGGTTTCCAGGGCCCGCTAGATGGCAAATCAGGACTGTATGCAGGCCCCGGCCCCTAGGTTCACCCCCAGCCTTTTGCTATTCAGCAAGGATTCACATATTTCCTGCAGCTTTCCCACTTTTTACTTGGAGATCGCCATTTCCCAACCTTGTTAGGGTAGGGGGGGTTCCCCGCTGATGGGTGGGTTCCGGGAAAAAGCACTGTGACATCACTTGCATTTCCAACCCAAACTTGGAGGGTTTTACCCGGTACAACTGCCTTTAAAATCCCCAGCCCCAAAGTTCACGAACCCCCTCATGATCTGAGATGTCCGTCCATCCAAATGATCAAACACAGTCCCTCTGTGAGGAGGAGTTTTAGCTTTCTCAGGCCTTGGTTTGGCCCGGGCAAGGTCGTTTACCAAAAAATGGGGCCCTTTAACCCCCTCAGTAAAATTCCCGAGAACTTTTTTCCTTTGGGCCATTTTTCAAAAAATTGGGCCCGGGGCCCTAACGCACCATGGAGCGACGCAAAAACTTGATTTTCCATTCAGCCAAGCCATGCCCAAAATCTTAGTGGCCCCTAAAGTCTCCCGGGAGATGGAATTTTTGCCCTTTCCCTTGGGCGTTTCACCAATGGACTCCTTTTTGGGCTGCTTCGAGTGTTTTCCCCGCTTGAAGGCCCCTCACCAAACAAAATGGGGCCCCTCAGGGGTTTTCGAGTTCTGTGGAAAACGGTCAGACACTCCCCTTTGGTTTAACCCTTTTCCCATGGGCACACTCCTCCTCCCTTTGACCTTTTCCAAATGAAAAAACCTTTGGGTGGCCAAATGGAGGGACCCGGGGTTTTTGAAGTGAACCCGAGGGTAAACTACAACCAGCCTTTCGGCGTGCCACAGAAAAATGGCACTCTGGTTTTAAACCCTGCAGTTCTGGGGGGATCCTCCATCCCCAGGCCCAAAAAGAAGTGGTTTATCTCCTTGGCCACTGTACCCGTATCGCTGGGACCCTGTCCACGATGCGGGTTGGAGCACTGATAACCCGGACCCAGAGCTGGATACCGCATTGAAAAATGCCCAATATCTCGCAGGAAACATTGTTTTGCCCAGATGCGACATAAACGGGCCCCTTTCAATCAAGTTTTTCAAAACATTTGGGAGGAGTGTATAAGCCCAAAAAGACACGAAAAACCCAAAAACATGCTTCAGTCTCAATGCCAAAAATATGCCCCAACTGGGTTTTTACCCCCAACTACTGAGGGCTAAGTCGGCTGGAGATGGCTATTGGGCTTTCAAACCCCGGGGGGTAGGACCCTCGCTTTCGGGCCCCAACCAGTAGTAGGTGTAACCACCCCCAAATGATCGTGCCCTACCAGGTCCTCACCTCCGAGAGGGCAGCCACCCAACTCCCAGTCGCTCAATTCCCCGCGAAGCGAGGTAACCGTCATCCTTCCCCCAAGGACCGGATGTTTTCCCAAACGCCTACCCGGAAAGTTCGCCCGAGGTTAAGCCTTGGGGGGTCACTCCGGGTGGGCCCCACCTCTGCGGCCCCCGCCGACGCTGCCCCCAAAAAAAGGGGGGCGACGGGCTATGGGTAGTAATGTATCTAAAAATACACAAATATCATACTACATACATTATATATTTATATATAAAATTATTATAATATATATATAATATAATATATATTATTTTATATTATATTTTTGTGTTGGGTGTGTGTTGGGGTGTGTGTGTTTTTGTGTGTGTGTGGTAAATAAACGAAAATATTTTATTAAAATATATATAATATATAATTATAATATATATTATAAATATTTTATTATATATACATTATATTATATATATATATATAAATATAAAATATATATTGTAATTTTTTTTTTTTATTATATGTATGCGGGGTGTGGTCTGTGTGTGCTTTTCGTTTGTGTTTTGTGTTGTAATATTTCAAATATATAAAAACAGATACAGGCGCGCCCCGCGCAGACACACCCCAGACAGAAAGTATGGGGTATGTAATTTTTTTGTGGTGATATATATATAAATATAAAATAGATAGATAGTAAACATAGTAGATAGACAAATTGGGGAAAATAAACAGGGGATAGTATTAAAATAGGGTATTAAAGTGTGTAAGTAATAATATTTTATATTTATATATATATATATATATATATTTTATAAATATATATAAAATTATATTTATTCTTTATATAATATATAATATATATATATATATTATATATAAAATATAATAATTGGGGGTGTGTGGGTGTGTGTGGGGTGGGGTGTGTGGTTAAAAATATACCTATGTATATACATACATATATATTTTTAATATGATTATTTGTAATTTTATGTGTGTAATAAGCATATGTTGGGATATAAATTTATATATACATATAAAGTTGCATAAACTATAAATGTAGGGTTTTAAATATATATATATATATATATATATAAAATTTTTATAATTATTTATATATATATAATATTTTAAATAAAATATATAAAATTTTATTTTTTAAAATATATATATATATATTTTAATATTTTATATATATATATATATATAATATATATATATATGTATGTATAAGATGTTATGGTGGTGGGGTGTGGTGGTGTGTGTCTATCTATCTATCTATCTATCTATAATTTTAATTTTTATATATATATTATAAAATATATATATTATATATTATATATATATATATTGTAAAAATATATTTTTTTTATTTATTTTTAAAAATATATATATTTAATATTTTTATCTATCTATTATCTAAAATAACCCCAAAACACACACACCAAAACATACACACAACACACACAGACAACACATACCACACACACCCCACAGAGACACACATTTTTTAATATAACATAATTAAAAAACTTTTTATCTATCTATCTATATATATATAAAATTTATCTATCTATCTATCAAAACTACCACGCCCCACACAATTTCATATTATACTACACAAACTCACAGACCATACACACTCACCCCACACCCCACCCCACACACACACACACACACACACACACACACACACACACACAAACAAAAACCCCCACACACACAACCCCACAAACACACACACCACACACACAAAACCACAACACCCACACAACCCTATATATAAAATATATATATTATAATATATATATAAAATATATATATATATATATATATATAATATATTTTAAATATATATATAAAGTAAATTTAAATTTCATTTCCAAGGGCAGGTCGCGCTGTCGTGTCGCCGAAAGTAAATTTTTTTTTCGTGAAAACCCGTCACTCATTAACATATTTAGAAAATTTATTATCCCTATTACACTAACCAAAATTAACAATTTAGAAATATTAACCCCCCTCCCTAACCAAATTTACCAAAATATATATATATATAAAATATATATATATATATATTAAAATTTTATATATTTATATATATATATTTTATATATATATAAAATATATATATAAATAATATATAATATTTATGTACATACATATTATAAAGTGGGATTTATAAACATATATAAAATAAATATATATACTACACCAAAATTTTTCACACACCCCACATACACACACAACACACACACCACACAAAAATATATATATGTATATATATGTATTATATATATATATATATATATATAAATTAAAATTTTAATATATATTTTATATATATAATTTTATACTATGTTATATGAATATGTTTTATTTTTACTGTGTG
>NW_023665161.1:0-13116 GCF_015228065.2 Penaeus monodon | reverse complement strand
TTTTTTTAAAAAAACCTTTTTTTAGGGGAAAAAATAAAAAAAACCACACTAACTTATTGTAGCAGTTTTTTGTTCAGATTTTTAAACCCATGCGATCAAAAAAAAAAACTGGTTTTTGTGCATCTAATTACAACGATTTCTTTTTCATTAAAACGTGCACTACTTTTCAAACGGGTTTCAAGAGGGGAGACGGGGAGACCCTGCGCCCGGTTACATCGTCAGGGGGAGAGAGCTTTCGTTTTTCCCCTACCTAATCAAACGTTGATTTCAAGAAATTCAGACTGGATAACCACAAGACCTTCGTTTGGGTGCCCGGGAAACTAAGAGACTTAACGGAAACCATATTTTAAATTTGAATCTTTGTCACAATCTAACATTAATTTCAGTATGTGTATATATTTTACGTTATTTTTAATTTTTGTAAATATGATTAAAAGCCTATTTTTTGTAATGTACGGGTTTTTACCTCCTTTAGAAATTTGAAATTTATCTGCCAGTTTATGACCATTGGAGAACCCATAACATTATTACTTATTCTTTTTTTTTTTGAAAAAATATTGTTTTTGGGAAAAGTGTAAAAAAACCCCATGAAAATACGTTAGATAAAACATGTTAATTTGAAAAAAGTGATGAATTTTGTAATTGTATTAATATTCATTCATTTTTATAATTTTTGAAAATACTGTTTCAAAATAATGTTGTTTGAGGAATTAAACTTATTATTATTTTTTTTTCTGAAAAGTTGAAATTGAAAACCAATTCTGCTGAAGTATTTTATGATTTCATTTTTGTGGGGGGTATTTATGTTTAAAAATTTTCCCTAAGATAAATAATACTAATGTGAAAAAATTCCCAAATATTTATTAAAAAAATTTAGGAAAAAAATGAAATATTTTATACAATTTCTTTAAAAATGAGTAATTTTTCCCTCGGGTGGTAATAACTCATGCCTTAAAACAGTAAAAATCTTTTCAGAATGCGTTGGTTTCCCATGCTGCGTGGCCCTTTCAAAATACCTTTTTATTTTTGTGGGCCCCCCATACAAAACCCCGCACGCACGCACCCACATGCGCCGCCACACACACACCAAAACCCCACACGCACACACACAATGTAGTATGTATTATATATGTGTGTGGTGGGGTTTTTTATATGTATATATTAATATAATATTATATATATATATATATTATATATATATATTATATATTTAATAATAAAAATTTTAATATATAAAAATTATATATATAATAATATAATATATATATAAATTATTATATATTATTTTTATATATAAATATATTTTATTTTATATATTTATAGGGAAATATTTATATAATAAATATAATTTTATATATATAATATATTATAATTATATAAATATATATATATATAATATTTTATAAATAAAAAATATATAAAAAATTTTAATAAAATATTATAAATATATTAACATTGTATATGTGTGTGTAGTTAAATAATATATATATATATATAATTATATATATATTTTTATATTATATTTATAATGTGTGTGGGTGTGGGGGGTTGTGTGTGTGTATTATATATATATATATTATATATATATATAATATATATAAATATAATATATATATTATATATAAAATATTATATATACTTTATATTATATTTAAATATATAATATATATATTTATATATATTTTAATATATATAAATATATATATATAATATATATATATGTGTGTGGGGTGTGTTTGGGGTTGGTGTGTGTGGGTGTGTGGGGTGTGGGGTTATATATGTAAAATATAAATTTTAAATATAATATATATAATATAATATATATATATATATATTTTTATTGAAAAATTTTATAAATTAAAATTAAAAAAATTTTATAATATTAAAATATATTATATATATTATTTTATAAATTATGATATATGTATATTTATTAATATATAATATATTATATATATATATATATTTTTATTAAATATATATAAATAAAATTATATACAATATATAAAAAAATAATATAATTTTTTAATTTTAAAATATGAATTATATACACCACCCACACACAATAATATATATAATAGATATTATTTAATATAAAATATATATAATATTTTATATTTTAATATATATAATATATATATATTTTGCAATTATTTAATATTATATGTAATAATTTTTATTTATATATTATATATATTATTTTTAATATACAATATATACATAAATAATATAGTATATAAAATTAATATAAATAATAAATATATAATTATAATGATTATAATGTATAATACATATATTTTTAATATATAATTTCAAATATAATATTTTTATATTTATTATGTGTTTTTAGTATTATATATATATAATATAATAATAAAATAATTTTATATATTAAAAAAATTAGAATATATTACATATAAAAAATTTAAATATTTTATATTTTTATATTTAAATATAAACTATATTACACACACCCACTTTTCTATTTTAAAAATAAATTTCATACTCTTTCCCCTCTACCCCCAACACCCACACACACATACCCCACACACACAACACACACACACACACACACACACAACACTTATATTGGTGTATATATATATTAATAATAAATAATATATAAAAATATTAATTTAATATATATTATATATATATATATATATTTATATATAATATATATATAAGTATATATATATATATAATATATATATATATCTTATATATATATATTATATATATATTAGATTTATTTCTATATATATATATATATTATTAATTTTATTTATATAATATATTTATTTTTTATAATTATTACATAATCAAAATTATATAAAAATATATATAATAATATATATTATATATAATATATATATACATAGGAATACAATCCTGGGGAGGAGGCCCGGGAGTGTAGGGTCAGGGTTGGGGGCAGTCGGAAATTCCTTTTAAAGGTTAGAGGGGCCGGGGGGCCCTGCTGGAGCTCCCACGGGGGGCCCTTAAAGGGCGGAAGAAAAGGGGGAGGTGGCCAGTTCCCCCACGTGTCACCCCCTTGAGATGAGATTAAATATATGTAGTGTATTTTAATTATATATATATATATATATAAAATATATATATATATATAAATATATAAAATATATATATATATTTTGGTTGTGTGTGGTGTGGTGTGTTTTTGTGTGTTTGTTATAATATTTTAAAATAAAATTTTATTTTAAAATAATATATATATTATAATAATATTATTTATACGCAAAGTATATATTTCAGTTATATGTATTGTTTTATGTGGTATGTGTGTATGTTATATTAATATAATATATTATATATATATATATTTATATTATTATAAAAAATTGTATAAAAATTTAATATATAGAAAATTTTATAATAATATTATTTTTATATATTTTAATGTTATAAAATTATAATAATAATATATTTTAATATATATAAAATTATTTCTTATATATTATGGTTTTATTTATTTTAATTTTTAAATATAATTTATATATATATAATATATATATATATATATATGTGTTGGTGGTGGGTGTGGTGTGTTTGGGTGTTGTGTGTGTGTGGGGTTTGTTGTGTGTTTTAACGATATACTACATTCATTTCTTTTATTACAAAATATATACTATGGTTTATAATATATATTAATATATATATATATATAATATATATATAATGTATAATAATATGTTACGCGCCGCCTGTCTCCGCCACCAACACAAGGCAGGCAAAGCGACGGCGTGCTATCCACGGGCTGAACATGAACAGCTCCAAAAGGGGCACCGAGCACCACAGGTCCCAAACACCGGGGGAAAAAACGTCAAGGGGCGAGGCGGGGCACGAAATAAACACAAATGACATCTTTCCTTTTTAACACAAGTTTTTCCCCATCATTTTTCTATAGGCAAAATACGGGGGGGAAACCACATGTCACACTGCCGATCAGCTTTAACGGGGGAAACACAAAGTATATAGGTCACAAGGCACACAAAAGGCCTTCACGGGGAGCAGCACCCAACTGCGTTTCTTGGCTTGTTCCTCCACTCCTTGTAACCCATTTGGTATGTTTGCCCGGGACCCTTTTCATTTTACACATCCCCGGGTATCCTTTTCATTTTAACACATGTTCGCACAGAGACAAAGACCCACTGGGAGACATCCCCCCCTATCAAGCAAAAAGTCCTCGGGAAACAAAAAAAATTCTTTAAACAAAAGTAACCGAAATTAAAAAAATCATTCCCAGAAACACAAAATTTTTATCCAGGCGGCTTTTTTCGCTCTCGCGGGGGCGCTCTGGAGGGGTGGGGGGGCGGTAGATTGGCATGGCACCCAGGGGGATTCTCCGCCCCAAACCTGGCTCATGGTCCCCATTGACGTTGTTCACCCCCTCACCGCCAAAGTCGTCCTATCTCGGTCAGCGTCTCCCAGTCCTAAACGCCGTACGGGGGCAACTTCATTTTCTTTTTCCCCATGGTTCCAGGGTAAGCCACGCGAGTCCACTGGACAACAGACGGGTCCTCGAGGAAGTCAGGCAAGGGCCCCACACCAAAAAAACCCTTCCCCGACGACCTTCGGATGCTCCTTTTCCCTCCAAGTGCCCAGTTTGCCCCCTGACCTTTCTGGGCCTTAGGGAAAAGTTACTACCAACTTGAACAAACCCCATCCCGGCCAACAAGGCTCCGCCCAACCGCTACGCCTCACCGCTGAGGTTTTGGAGGGGCCTCCACGGGGCCCCTCTCCCCCACCATCACTTTGACAGTGGGACACGGTTTCTAGACTCTTCCGGGGGGGGCAAAGGGGTGCAGTCGCTCGCTGAAACCCTTTTGCCAGCCAACCCTAAAGAAAGGGACATCTTAAACGGCACCCTCACCAGCCCCGTCCAAGGCGAACACGCCTTACTCTGCGTCAGGTAGTAAAACCCCCACAAGCAGTGCTCGTCCAGATGGGCCCCACATACACCGGCAGCCGCTGCACTGTGTGCCCAGGGCCAATACGAGCCCCATGGCCTTTTTAGCTGCACACAAGCCCGTGACCCAAACAGTCTCGGGGCATCGGAAGCCCCCTTAGTCCCAACATATCGGCCGCACTGGGTCTTCTCAGCCCAGTGTCCACTGCAGGCGGCAGGGGTTCCCATTACTGAGCCCTCCACCTGCATCGTGTGGTTCGACGGCAGCTTCCCCAAATCGGGGCACGGGAAAAGAGGATGGGTGGGTTTCGGCCCCCTTTTCCCCCTGTCCGAGTTTTTTTGCCTGTACCCTTCCCTTTGCCCTTTGGCATGCCCCGGGTGGGAATTTCCCGCCCGTCCTTTTCAGCACTGCTGGAAGGGACAGAACCGTCCCCGGTTTAGAGGAGTGTTCTCCGCTCCCCTGACACTGACTACTATGGCCCCCCCTCACCGCAGCCCTAACACAAGCCTTTAAAAGTGCTCGGGCCCCCATCCGCAATGCATTTTTCCACTTTGCCTTCCGGCCCGAGGTCATGGCGGGGTGACAGCGGGGCCCCAGGCCACTGGTTTTCCTTCAGGAAGCCCCGAACTCCAAGGCCCTCGCCAGCGCCACCTGCAGGTTTTTCAGGGTGTGCCTCTTTACGTAGATTTGCAGCTGCTGGGGCTGCAAAGCATCAACAAAGAAATCACGGGCCGGACCACGATTCCCCCGCAGCCCCAGGGGGCGACCTCCTTACCCCTGCCTCCACATCCTGCGCCAGTGGGACGGTTTTTCGCCATGCTTACGAGCCCCCTTCTTCAGCGGGCCCGATTAAACCCCGGCCCGGTGGTGGGCCCGAAACGGCGTTTTAAAGCCTCGCCACGCGGTGTAGAGGATGTTGGGGGGGGCAGATCCCCAACACTTCCCCCACGGGACCCCTTTGTGCTGTTATAGCTTGGCCTTTTTTCCTGGTCCAGCCCCGGCAGAGCCCCGCACTTCAAATGGGGACATATCCTCCCCGGCACCTTTCCCCCCTACTTTGTGGTTACGCTTCCCGAATCTCTGGGGGCCGAGGGCCGGGGGGGAGAACGCGTGCCGGATCTAACACGCCCGGGGGGGGGGGGGAAGGGGGTAGGGAGAACGAGGCGGGTTGACCGGGTCCCATTTTCCCCCACCTATACCCAAGGGGGTTCCGATGGGTCCCCAGCCTTTTGCACGACCACTGGCTCGACACGACGCTGCGAGGCCCCGGGGATTTCCTGCCACCCACCCCCGGCAACCCCGTAAATCGACACTCTGGCATTGGCCAGAACCTCGTCTGCCCTTTTCTGTTTCAAAGTTATACCTCGTGACGCCCCCTTTTCCCCCCACTTTCCCCCCTCAGGCCCCGAAACCTGCCCTTTAGAGTCTGCACCCCTCCATCAGTTCACCTTCAGCTGTTGCAGGCCCCTTTTCGGTGTAGCTTTTCCATTTACAGATGCAAGTTCTCTGACACCTCAACAAGTTTTCAGAATGTTTCCCCTGCCTTCTTTGCCTGCATCTCGACGAGTGGGGTTCCTTTCGCGTGCCCTCTTGCCTGCTCTTCTGCCTTTGTGCCATTTTCCCCCCCTCATACCCGGCCCGCATGGCGTGTCAGGTCCACTGGCTCGGCTTCACCCACCGGCCCCCTAGTCATAGTTCCTTTTTCCCCAGGCTACTGCCATTTTTTGGGGACATGAAAACGGCGGGCTCACGCAAGTATCACAAATCCCCCTCCGCACCATTTTTTAGCCGCCGCCTCGTTCCCTGCCCCCAAAAACAGGGAGGCTACAGAGGCGTGCATCCACAGGGTCGTGAACACTGAAAGCTCCAGAGGCCCCGGCACCACAGCGTCCCCAAACCCCGGAGGGAAAAAAGCAAATGGCGAGGCAGGCACGAAATGACAGTCTTTCCTTTATTAACACAAGTTATTTACCCAACCTTTTCTATAGGCAAAATACAGGGGGAAACCAGCATGTCACACTGCACGATACAGCTTTAACAGGCAACAAAAAGTTTTCAGGTCACAAGGGACACACAAGGCCTTCACAGGAGCAGCCCCCAACTGCGTCTATCTGGCTTGCTCCTCCACTCCTTCGCTCACAGCCAGTTGTGTCATGTTTGCCCGGGAAATCCTTTTCTGTTAAACACATGCCCAGGTCATTCTTTTCATGTTAACACATGTTTCGCACAGAGACAAAGACCCACTGGCGTAGCAATATATATATATATTATATATATATAATATATATATATATATATATATATATATATATATATGCATACACACATATAGATAAATATAGATAGATATGCATGCACAGACAGACACACACACATATAAACATTAAAATAATTATATATAAAATAATGTATATATATATTTATATATGTATATATATATATATATTATTTTATATGTATATATATGTATATATATATTATATATGCATTATATACATATATTTATATACATATGTATATGTATTTTGTATATATTTACATATGTATACATACACATATAGAAATTTGTATGCAGTGTACATATATTTTCTATATATATTAATATATAATATATATATATATATATATATATATATATATAATATATATATATATATTATATATAAATTTTGTGTATGTGTATGTATATATAATATAAATGATGATTTTATATATATATATATATATATATATATATATATATATATATATATATTATCAACATACACATAAATTGGGTGTTTACATATCAGTCTCTCTCGCTCCCGCCCTTTTTAACAGTGATGCACTGTGGTATTATCGATTGTTTTGGATTTTAATGTTCTTTATTCTCTCCTAATCTCTGAGGGAAGAACCATAGGCAAAAACTCAAATGATTCCATACGTAGGCACCTATTATGCCCCTTAAAAAAAGGTGGCTAATTAGATTAATAGCTCTACATAATCAGCACAAACTACCAACCCACAGCTAAAGTAACCCCATCTCTGGTGATCATTGGACGTCTAGTAAAACCCTTCCTATTTGCAAAAGACCTCACCTACTGCGCCCCATTTTGCTACTACATTCATTTGAGCTTTTTTGTAAGGATTGGCTACTAGTATGAAGCTTTACTCCTACCAGCCTTGGTCATTTGGTGAAACTTAACAAGTTAGTAGTATCTTTACCCAATGCCCCCCCCAAAGACCTACCAAACATTGGATGTCTTCTGTATGCACCATAAAAGTTAATTAAGTATGAAAGTTTAAACCAGATCTCTAATGCGTATGCGTAATGGCAGCGTCCAAGATTAATTTAATTCCCCCTCCGGACGAACTTTAATTTTGAGCTCAAATCTAATCCTGCACATGTGCAGAACGAGCTATTATCCCCCAAATTTCATGTAGGCCATTGATATGACATGAGAACGTCTCATTCCATAGAAAAAGATAGAGTTGAGTTGCCATTAACATTTATAATAAGCAATTACGAAACAATGCTGACATTTTTATGTCAAAGGTGTATGTAAAAATTCATCACTATATACCGTTAGAAGCTGTGGGATATTAAAACTGCAGATATAACTCTCAACATTGAAAAAAAAAAGGAAAAGAAAATCCCATGGATAATTCCAGTTTTCAACACAGAAAAGGCAATGTTATTTCCATTTGGGAAAAAAAAATATCCAATTTAGGGCAATTATTTATCGAATAAAAAAAGCTTTTGAAACATATATTTAGGTTACGAATTCAAAGTACAAAGTTCCTGATTCTTCAAACAAAAGTAACTTCAACCCCCATGGACATCATTTGTTATCTGATCCTTATTAAGCACACACCCTGAAAAAACTACCCTACCTGTGCCCCGCGATCGCACACGAGAAAGAGCTCTCTGAGGAAACTCCCACGAATATAAACTGATATTACGGGTATCTCATGTTTGTTTTACACCTTCATTTCTATTTGTATTAATTTTTTTAGGTTTTTTGAACCCAGTTATATATTTTTATTTGTACTGACACAGATCTATATCAGCATATAATAATAGCGTATGTACATATATATATATATATAATATATATATATATATATATATATATATATATATATATATATAATATTTCTCTCTCTCTCTGTAGCAAACGTTTTCTTATCGACATTCTTCTTCTTTATGTGTCATGCGCGAGGGCGTCGACGACACCTGCATTTCCAGACTTCTTTCTTGACAAGCATGAATGAGTTCATTTCCATTTGTGTGTTAGTTCATTCTTTCGCTTTGTTTAGATAGATCATCCTCTGTCTCCCTCTTGCCCTTTTTCCCTCTTCTCATAACATGCCCCAAAACGTAATTTTCCTTTTTTTTTGCCTGTCTGTAATAGTTCGCATTTTACATTAGCGTTTGCCAATACTCGGGCATTTGACACTTTATCAGTCCACGAAATCTTCAGCATTCTTCTGAGAACCACATGCCCAGTTGCTGCTAAACGCTTTTGCACAACAGACGAGATACTCCATGTTTCACATCCATATAAAAGGATAGACCAGATGTAGCATTTCAACATTCCCGGGTTTTGTTGACATAGTGACGTTTGAACTTGTTAAATAGATCTCTTTTTGTTGGATGCCTCTTTACTTAACCCAATTCTTCGTTTTATTTCACAATCAGATTTGCCATCAGATGTTAAAAAGCTTCGTAGAAAATTTGAATTTTTCAACTTGTTTAGTATCTATTCCTTTTGCTGTAAGGTTGCATGTTGGTGAATTCTTTTTCTTTGATACTGTCATCGAGTGTTTCTTTGTATTTAATGACAGCCGAGGGACTCACTTCTATAACTTTATTTAGAATATTTTGAAGATCTTCTGTTTCAGCAATCAAAAAAGTAATCATCTGCATATCTGATATTTGGGTTTTTATTACGTCCGTTTTTAACCACTCCATGCAGCTCTTCGATTTCCCACAATATTATTTCGTTGTACAACGAAAATAAATCTGGTGATAAAACGCAGCCTGTCAAACCGCTCTCTTAATCTAATCTAGTTACTTAGTTTATCTTCCACTCTAACTACTGCGGTCTGTTACCAGTATAGATACCTTATCCATCGCAGAGTCTTTGTCGAACGCCTTTGAGTAATCAGTAAAACACAAATATAGATCTTTTTGAACTTTAATACTTCGTTCAAACACATTGTACATGAAAAATATCGCATTAGTAGTTCCTTCCTTCAGTGAATCCGTATTGCACATCTGCAATTTCTTCTCGTATAGGTGTTTTCATTTGGATTTTCAACATTAATTTAGTAATGTGACTCATTAGGCTTATAGTTCGATGTAGTTCACATTTTGTGGTGCCCGCCTGTTTCGGCAGGGGGGCAATATTGATCTAGACAGGCTCTTTAGTAAAAGTACCTGTATTTTGCATTTTATTCATAATCGATTCCATTTTATTAATTCCCAAAATCTTCCAATGCTTCTAACATTTCCACTGAGATGTTGCCGGGTCCCCTTGCTTTACATACTTCATCCTCTTTAGGCACTTTCAATTTCATTTTCTCAAAATAGGAGGTCCTTCCATTCCTTTATCAATTACTGGTCATTGTCCTCTATCGTCTTCAAACAGACATCAATGTAGTCTTCCCACCTACTAAGAATTTCTTCCTTTTCCATTATTATAGTTCCTGTTTTTTATTTCCAAAAATCCACTTTATGAACAAATCGTTTTCCTGCTAATTCTTTGCCTTTGGTGTATGCTGCTGATGGATTTCTATAAAGTTCTTTTCTATTTCATCGCATTTTTGTTCCACCATACTTCTTTTCCTCTTTACATTTTGCTTTTATTGCTCTTTGCATTTTGATATATCTTGCCCTGTACCTTTCTTCGCTCCTCCATCTTATCGAGAATAAAATCAGTCATCCATTTCTTTTTAGCTTTCATTTTAGGTATCGTTTCTTCTGCACTTGTGTGCAAGGTCTCCTCGAAAGCTCTCCATTCTTCTTCGATCTCTTCTGTTTCAAGCGTTTGTAACTTTCAAACCTATTCGAGAGTTTCGATTAAAATTCCTTTTTTACATTAAGATCTTCACGCAGTTTCTTAAGCTGAATTTTGCTTGTTGTTTAATTATTTGTAAATAACGCAATCTAAACTGGACTTTAGCCAATACCAGATTTTTTGTCACTGCTGAATCTGCTCCTGGGTAGCTGTTACTTTGTTTTCACTGCATACGAAATCCTTTGTTAATCATGATGTAATCAATCTGTTTACGTGTGTTCGAATTTTGGATGACCCATGTATATTTCCTTCGTTTGTGATTCATGAAGCAGGTATTTGTAATTACCATATTCTCTTTGCACCAATCAACTAACATCTCTCCACGGTCATTTCGAGTACCTAAACCGTGTGGACCAACAATATCATCTTTGCATTCACCTACTTTCGCGTTCAGGTCTCCTATAACAAGAATGACATCCTGTGATTTACATTGTGACATAGCTGCTTCTACTTTTTCATAAAAAAGCTGCCCATTTCATCAGAGTCTGCATCCGTCGTTGGTGCATATACTTGGCTTACCGATATTTCAAAAGGCTTTCCCCTTGAACTTAACTAGTATAACCCGGTGTCCAATATCCCATCATACACTCTGCTGTTGCTTGGTCTATCATCATACCTACTCCTCTTTCGTGTATCTCTCCTCCTGAATATGCAAATGTTATTTAACAGTTATGGGCTTGCCTGCTCCTCCCATCTAATTTCGCTAACTCCTAATATGTTTGTATTGTATCTCATTGCTTCTTTTTAAGGTTTTCAAGTTTCCGGGTTGATAGAACGAGCGAAAAATTCCATGTTGCAACTTTAATTTCTTTTCGGGTTTTTTAAAGCGTCATTGGATAAAGATCTGGACCACGCTGTGCTTGGGTATCCTACCGGCGAGACATTACTCCAGTTCGAGAATCCATTCACACCGTTGTTGAGACTAGAATTATTTACTTGCATAATTTGGACTACGCAGAATACGGAAGTAGTTTGGGTGTTGCTTTCTTCCGGGTGTTTTTATCGAGAAAACCATCTCTATCTAAATGTCGGTGAGTCCCCCACGGACCCCCCCCTTTGATGTTCATGTTTTTATTGCCCCTGGAATTTAGCTACCCTCCCCACCAAGCAAGATTGGTGGGGTTGCCCGGTTTTGTCGCCGACGACTCGACCCCAGACAGGTAGAACAGGGTCGTGGTACCTGTAGCAGGCAAAACCTGACCTGACCGCCTTATCGACATTAGCTATAACATTAAAATTGTTGCGGGTGAATGCTAATTGCAATTTACACAGATACCCGATTTTTTATGTAAAACAGTAGATTTTCTGATATTCACATTGATCCCTGCGCCCGGCAGTGGTCTTTTATTTTTTGGATTGGATTAACTTTAATCCAGAATTAAATGTTATGACGCGTACACAAGACGCCTTTATGGGTGTCCTTCTTCCAGAGACAAACTAGTATATCACCTGAACTATGATCCTGATTGATTTATTTATATTTAAAAATTTTCTGCCGCGTCAAACAGCTAAGGTCATTAGCGGCGAAAACCTTGTTAACTAGAATATTAAATGTTTAAAAATTTAAAATCTATCATAAATATCTTACAAATAACAATAAATAGATTAAAAATCAAAGCATAAATAATATGCTTAAGTGCATAAAATCATTGCATAACATTATGCATAATTAAATTTTATTGAAAATATTAGTCTCCCTAAGGAAACTAATAAGACCCTCTATGTCACAATCCCCCCCCAATACAATTTTTTTGTGTATATGGGGGAGACAAATACATACTCTTTGGTCTGAGAATGTTGCACATCTTTCCACTACATGTGTGATCTAATGGCTCTTGGATCTTCACAAAGGCTTCACTTTTAGCATCACGCCATGGGGCAGTCTTGGTGCCCAATTCTTAGTCTTGTTAATGCAATTCCACTTTCGGTTAGGGTGGATGCAGTCACCAATGCCCAAAGGGCATCTTAATCCTCGCAGTTTTTTGGAGGTAGCCCCATGTTCCTTCCTTTATTACGAAGACACTCCTTATGCGGTTTCAGGTCGGTGTGGGAGAGGAAATGGCATCACAAGCTGAGCGGCAGCTGCCTTGGCCTTCTGATCAGCTCGTCATTCCACGTAAAAACAA
>NW_023665160.1:0-13116 GCF_015228065.2 Penaeus monodon | reverse complement strand
AAATAAAAAAGAAGAAAGAAAAAGAAATAAGAGAAATAAAAAAAATAAAAAATTTAACAAAAAGAAATGAAAAATAATACAAGAATAAAAAAAAAAAAAGAAGAAGAAAGAAAGGAGGAAAGGGGGAAAATGGAGAAAAAAAAAAAGAGTCCAAGACAAGAGAGGAGGCACAAGAGGATGGGCCACGCGGTTTAACCCAGATTTTAAGGGGAGAATTTGCGAAGGGGGAGGCGGACGAAGAACCCCGGTCAAACCAATCCGGGGAAAGAACACCATCAGACCGGGCGAAAAAAAGAGAAATATAGATAAAGATAAAAATAAAAAGAAAAAAAAGGGAAAAAAAAAAAAAAAAAAAAAAAGATAATAAAAATAAAAAAAATAAAAGAAGAGAGGGGGGTGGGGGGGGTAGGGGGACTTTTAAAAAATGGGTGAAAAGGGGAGGCCAGAAAAAATAAAAATAATGAAAGAAAAAAGAAAAATAAAAAGAAATAGGAAAGAAAGAAAAGAGAAATAAAGAAATAAAACAGAAGAGAATCATGAAAAAAGAGGAGCGGGGGGGAACAACAGAAATAAAAAATAAAAAAGAAAAGAGAAAAAAATATATAAAAAAAATATAATATAATTTTTAAACAAAAATAATAGATAAATAGTAAATATTTTAATATATATATGAATGTATATAATAAGAGAGGGGGAGAACACACACGCACCACACACACACACACACACACACACACACACACAAAAAACACACACACACACACACACACACACAACACCACCAAAAAAAGAAAGAAAAAAAGAAAAAAAAAGGGGAGAAAAAAAGGGGGAAGAGAAAAAAAACAAAAAAAAAGAAAAAAGGGAGGGTGCACAAAAAAAGGGGGGGAAGGGGGGGAAAAAAAAAAAAAAAAAGAAAAAAAAAAAAAAAAAAGGGAAAGGAGAAATAAAAAAAAAAAAAAAAAAAAGAAAAAAGAAAACAAGAAAAAAAAAAAAAAAAAAACCCCAACCAAAGGGGGGGGGAAAACACAGGGGGGGAAAAAGAAAAAAAAAAAAAGAGAAAAAAAAAAGAAAAAACAAAAGAGAAAAAGAAAAAAAAAAAAAAAAAAAATTTTAAACCCACACCACGGCGGGGACAAGGCCCCCAACAACAGAAGAGAAAGAAAAAGAAAAAGAGAGAAAAGAAAAAGAGAGAAAAAAGAAAAAGGGGGGGGGAAGAGAAGAGAAAAGAGAGAAACAGGAAGAGAGAAAGAAAAAAAAAAAAAGAGAAAAAAAAGAAAAAAAAAGGGGGGGGAAAAGGGGGGGAGAAAAACAGAAAAAAAAAGAGAAAAAAAAAATGAAACAAAAAAAAAAACCAAAGAAAAAAAAAAACAAACACACGCACCACACACAACCACACACACAACCACCCCCAACACACACAACACACACACAACACACACCACACACACCCCAAACACACACACACAGACAAAACACCACACACACCACAACACACACACAACACCACAAAAACAACACACACCCACAAACACACGCAAAGGGAAAAAAGAAAGAAAAAAAAAAGAAAAAAGAAATGAAAAAAGGGGAAAAAAAAAAGAAAATTAAAAAGGAAAAAAAAAAAAAAAGGGAAAAAACAAAAACAAAAAAAAACAAAAAAAAAAAAAAAAAAAAAAAAAAGAAAAAATGGGGGAAAAAAAAAAAAAAAAAAAAAATTTTAGATTAAAAAAAAAAAAAAAAAAAAAAGGGGGGGGGGGGGGGGGGGGGGGGGGGGCGGTAGGGGGGGACAAAAGGGGAAAGGGGGGGGGGGGGAAAAAGGGGGGGGGGAAAAAAAAAGAAAAAAAAAAAAAAGAAAAAAAAAAAAAAAAAAAAAAAAGAAAAAAAGAAAAAAAAAAAACAAAAAACAAAAAAAAAGGGAAATAAACAAAGAAAAAAAAAATAAAAAAAAAAAAAATAAAAGAAAAAAAAGAAAAAAAAAATTAAATAAAAAAAAAAAAACAATAAATAAAAAAAAAAAAATAAAAAAAAAGAGAATATCACACCGCACACACAAACCAACACACAAACACCACCCACACACACACCACACACACCACACACACACCAAACACACATAAAATAAAGGTAGAAAAAAAAATAAAAAAAATAAATAAAAAAAAAAAAATAAAAAAAAAAGGGGGGGAAAAAAATAAAAAAAAAAAAAAAAATAATAAAAAAAAAGAAAAAAAAAAAAAAAAAAAGAATTTAAAAAAATAAAAAAAAAGAAAAGGGGGGGTTTATAAAAATTAAAAAAAAAAATAAAAAAAAAAAATATAATAGTAGAGATAGAAGAAGAAGAAGAGAGATAGAGAAAGAAAATTAAGAGAAAAAATAAAGGGATAAGAATAAAGATAAAGGGAAAAGAAAAAAAAAATAAAAAATAGAAAAGAAAAAAAAATGAAAAAACAAAAGATAAAAAAAAAAGAAAAAACACACAACCCCCGCACAACACACCACACCCCAACCACACACACACAACACACCCACACACACAAACACACCACACACAACACACACACACCACACCCCAAAACCACACACACACACACAACCACACACACACACACACACACACACCACACAACACGCAAAGAAAAAAAAAAAAGGGGGGAAAAAAAAAAAAAAATAAAAAAAAAGGGGGAAAGAAAGAAAATAAAATAATATAAAAATAAAGTTTAAAAAAAAAAAAAAAAAAAATAAAAAAAAGAGTAAAAATACCAAAAAAAAAAAACAAAAAAAAAAAAATAAAATAAAGAAAAAAAAATAAAAAAAAAGGGGGGGGGGGGGGGGGAGGGGGAGGGAAGGGGGGGACAAAAGGGGAAAAAGGGGGGGGGAAAAAAAAGCAAAAATAAAAAAAAAAAAAAAATAAAAAAAAAAAAAACAGAGGGGAAAAAAAAAAAAAAATAAGAAAAAAAAAAAAAAAAATAAAAACAAAAAAAAAAAAATAAAAAAAAAAACATAAAAAGGGAAAAATATAAAAAAAAAAAAATAAAAAAAATAAAATATCAAAAATTTAAAAGGGGGGGGGGTGGGGAACACCCACACACCACACCAAGAAAAAAAAATTTATAAAAAAAAAAAAAATTAAAAAAATTAAAAATAACAAAAAAAATTTTTACAAAAACAACACAAAAAAAAAAATAAAAATAAAAAAATAAAAAAAAAAAAAAAAAAAAAAAAATTTTAAAAAAGATTTAAAAAAAAAAAAAAAAAAAACGGGGGGGGGAAACACACACACACACACACACAAACACACACACACACACCACACACACCACACACACACAAAAAAATAAAAAAAAAAAAAAAAAAGAAGAAATAAATAAGGGGGAAAAATAAAAAAAATAAAAAGAAAAAAAAAATATTAAAAATATATAAATAAATTAAAAAAAATTAAATTAAAAATAATAAAATATTTGGGTTGTGTATAAGGGAAATATTAATATAATTTTAAAAATATAAAATATAAAAAGTATAAAATTATATAGAATAAGAAAATTTATTTTTCAGGGGAAAATTAAAACATAAAAATATAAAAATATATTATATAATTTTATTAAATTAATATAAATATATAGATAATATATATATAATAATTTATATATATATATATAATATTTAAAATATATATATAATAGCCATCTTTCCCATGAGGACATAGGCCTCTCTAAATTTCTTTACTGAGGGGTTTAATGGCAGTCCCCACCCTTGCCTGATTGGGGACCCCTTTCCCTAATGAACGCGGTCTGTGAAAACGGAGGTGATTTCCCCTACGACAAAGCGCTGGGATTTTAAGGCAAAATTGCGTTTTCTAGGTAGGCAATCAGGGAATTTCCTTTGCCCAAGGGAACAAACGCGCCCCAGGTGACCAAAACCCTCGAATCAGATTGCCTCGTGACAGTTTTGGGGTCCGAGCTCTAACCACTCGGCCACCGGGGCCAAAAAAAAATAAAGAAAAAATAAAAAAAAATATTTTAAAAAAAAAGAAAACACACGCACACACACACACACACACACACACACCCCCACACCCACACACACAACACACACAACAAAAAATAATAAATTAAGTAGATTTAAAAAAATAATATAATAATAGAAAATATAAATTTAAATAAAAAATATATATAAAAATATATAAATTAAGAATATTTTAATATCTATGATATATATATATATATTTCATATAAAATTTATATATAATAAATAAATTGATTATATGTAAATATAAAATAAATATAATATATATATATATTATTATATATATATAATATATATATTGTACATATATATAATAATATATTAAATATATTTTATATATATTAATTTATTATATATATATATATATTTTTTAAATATATATATATATATATATATAATATATATTATATATGTTGTGTGTGTGGTGTGTGATGAAAATATATATGATATTATACACACACACACACATATATATATATATATTATATTATTATAATATATACTAAAATATATATTTTTTAAATTTATTTTTTTTTTTTTTTATATATATATGTATTATATGTATTATATACACACACACACACATATAAATATAAAATATTATATATAATTATATATATAGATATATTATATAATAAATTAATATATAATATATAAATATAGGGGATTTTTGGGCAAAATTTTAATATATATATTAAATATAATAATTTTATATATATATATATATATATATATACTTTAAATTTATATTTTATATTTTATATATATATTTAAATATATTATATGTACATATTAAAATATAAAATATATTATATATATATATGTGTGGTTTTTGGTATATATAACATATAATACATCACACACACACACACACAACTATATTTTTATTTTAAAATTAAAATATATTAAAATTAAAATATTATATTATATTATATATAAATATATAAAAAATTTTAAATATATATATATATATATATAATTTAATATATATAATAAAAATTATATTAATAATATATATATTTTATTATATATATATATATATTTTATATTTTATTATATATATATATATATATATATATTTTTTTTTTTTTTTTTTTTTTTTTTTTTTTTTTTTTATATATATATAAAATATTATAAAATTATAAATTAATATAATATATAATATATTATATATATAAATATATATATATATATATATAATATAAAATATATATATATATATATATATATTATATATATATATATATATATATAGACATATATTTTTAATATATTATATTAAAATTTTATATATAAAATTTATATATATATATATATTATATATATATATATATGTATGGGGTGTGTGTGTGTGTGTGTGTGTGTGTGTGTTGTGTGTGTGTGTGTGTGGCGTGGTGATATATACAAAAATTAATAAAAAGATATCTATATATATATATATATATATATATATATTAAAATATATAATATATTTTATATTTAAAAGGGCCCGCGGGGGCCGAGTGGTTAGAGCATCGGATCAAGACTGTCACGACGGCAATCAAATTTCGGGGGGTTCGAGTCACCGGGCGGCGCGTTTTCCCCTTTGGGGGCAAGGAACTTCACCTCGATTCCCTACTAGAAAACGAATATCCCCTTTAAGAAGCGAGGCATTTGTCGTAGGGGGAAGTCACCTCCGTTTCACAGACCGCGGTTCATTTGGGAAAGGGGTCCAATCAGGCAAGGGTGGCACTGCCAGTAACCCCTCAGTAATGAATTGAGAGAGGCCTATGTCCGCAGGGAATGAATGGCTTTTTAAAATATATATATATATTATATAATAATTTAAAATAATATATATTTAAAAATAATTTTAAATATTATAATATAAAATATTATATATATAATAATATTAAAATATAATTTTTGTTATATATATATACATGCATATAAAATATTATATATATATAATTAAAATATAAAAATATATAATATTATTAATTTTAAAATATATATTATATTTTACCCCAAATATAACCCTACCACAAATTAATATAATAATAATATTAAATATATATTTATAATTTATAATATATATATATAATAATATAAATATAATTATATATTATATATAATATATAAATTTTATATTAAAATATATTAAAATATAAATAATATATTATATATATATATATATATATAAATATATTATATATTAAAAATAATAATATTGTGTGGTGTGTGTGTGTGTGGGGGGGTGTGGGGGTGTGTGTGTGTGTGTGGGTGTGATACACCACACACACACACGCATTATATATATATATTATATATATATATAATATATTAAAATTATAATATATAATATGTAAAATATAATTAATATATAATTATATATATATATTATATATTTATATAATAATATATATATTTATATATAATATATAATTATATATAAATATTATATATACATATATATATATATATATATATATATATGGTGGTGTGTGTGTGTGTGTATACACACACACAAACCAGATATATAAAAAAAGAAAATAAATAATTATATATATATATATATATATTATATAATATATATATATATAATTAATATATATAATATACTATAATTTTTAGTTTTTATAATATATATATATATATATATATATAATATTTTGTATATATATATATAAATTTTATAATATATATATCATTATTTAATATTATATATATATATATATAATATATATATAAAATATATATATATATAATAATGCATATGTTTTATATAAGATCATATATTCACATGATATGTACAAAATATATACAACATACACACACACACAACAACACATTTAATATATAATATAAAATATATATATATTATAAAATATAATATAAATATTATATAAAAATTATAAAATTTTATATATAATGGTATATAATATCTACATATTTAATAAAATAATATAATAATATAAATATATAATTTTATAATTTTATATAATATATAATTTAATAAATTATATAAAATATATTTCATTATGCGGGGGTGGGTGGTGTGTGGGGTGTGTGGGTTGGGTTTTGTGTGTGGTGTGTTGTTGTGTGTGGGGGTGTGGTGGTGTGTGGTGGGGGTGGTGTTGGGTTTGGGTGGTGTGTGTGTGTGGGGTGTGGGGGGGCGGGGTATGGGTAAAAAAATAAATAAAAAATATTTAAAATTTTAATATAAATATGAAGAAAAATATATAAAATATAATAAAATAATATATAAATATAAATATTATTTTAATTACATTATATACATTAAAATATATTATATATAATATTTTTTAAAATATATAATTTTTATATAATAATATATATATTATTCTATAATTTTATTATCATCTACTATTTTTTAAATTTTTTTTTTATAATTATTATAATATAATATATTATATTAAATATAATAAATAATATATACAAAACACATATTAAAACATATATATATATATATAATTTTTATATATAATAATATTATATATATGCACAAGTCCCTATAAAATTTTATATATATATATTATATATATATAATTAAAATTATATAAAATAATATTTATATACATTAAAATATTATGGTGTGATGAGTGTGGTGTGTTTGTGTTGTGTTTTTGTGTGTGTGTGTGTATGTTGGGGTGTGGTGTGTGTGTGCGTGTGTGATATATACATACATATATATTAAAAATTTTATATATATATATATTATTATATATTAATATATATATATGATGTATATATATATAATATATTATTATATAATATATATATATATATAATATATATAATAATATATATAAATATATATATATATATATAAATTTATATATAATATAAATATATATATATATATATATATAAATTATATAAAATATATAAAACACATATGTAATATATAAGCTACAAATTCACAGATTGTACACACATATAGTACACACACACACAACACAAACACACCACACATTTTTATATATATATATATATAATATATATATATATAATATATATATAATTATATTATAATATTATATTATTATATATTACATATATATATATATATAAATTTTATATATATATATATATATATATAATATATAAATATATTTATATATATATATATATAAATATATATATAATATATATATATATATTATTATATTTCCCTATATTTTGGGGTGTTTGTGGGGGTGTGTGTGTGTGTGTGGTGTTGTGTGTGTGTGTTGTGTTTTGGGGTTATGTGTGTATGTGGGTGGGTGGTGTTGTTGTGTGGGTGTGTGGTGTGTGTGTGTTGGGGTGTGTGTGTGTGGTGGTGTGGGGTGTTTGGGGGGGTGGGGTGTTTGGTGTTAAAAAAATAAAAAAAATAAAAATTTTAAATTTATAATATATATATAAATAAGTAAATATATATTATATATATATATGATATATATAATATATTATAATATAATATATATAATATATTATAGGATATAATATATATAAAATTTTTAAAAAAATTTAATTTTTTTAAAATTTTAAAAATTTTTAAATATATATAGATATTATATAATTTAATTATATATAAAAAATTACTATATATATATATATTAAAAATTATATAATATAATTAAAATTTTATTTTTATATATATATATATATATATATATTATATATATATATATTAAATTATATATAATTTTAATTTAAAATTTAAAAAACCCTTTTTTTCCAAAAAAGTGGAATGAATGGGTATTTAAAAAAAAATTTTTAAAAATAAAATAAATAAATAAATTATATATATAATATATATAAAAAATATATTTTTTATATAATAAATAAATTAAATATAAAAATTTTATATAATATATAAAAATTTTATATATATATAAATAGATATTATTATATATATATATTATATATATATAATAATATATATATATAAATATATATAATAAATTTTATATTTATATTTTTTTTTTTTTTTTTTTTTTTTTATTTTTTTTTTTTTTTGTTTTGGGGGCTTTGGGTTATACATATAAATTTTTATATATAAATATATATTTATATATATATATTAAAATATATATATATAATAATTATTATATTTTATATATATATTAATATATATATTTATATTTTTTTTTTTTTTTTTTTTTTTTATTGGGGTTTTTTTGTTTTTTTTTGTTTTAATGATAATATATATATAATATTATATATATAATATATATATATATAAAAAATATATTAAAAAATATATTATATTATATATTATTATATTTATAATAATGATATATATAAATAAAAATTAATTTATTAAAAATATAAAAAAAAAAAAAAAATTATATTTTATATATATTATATATATATAAAATATAATAAATATTTATATATAAATAATATATATATATTATATATATATATATTTAAAATAATAAATAAAATTTAAAAAAAAATTTTATTATTTAGACTTTTTCCAGAAATACAACATTAAGTTTCAAAAATAACACAACAAAAAACCAAAACCTTTTTAATTTTTTATTTAATATTTATTTTTATATTTTATTTTAATTATATATATTATATATAATATATAAAAGAAAATATTATTTTTAAAAAAATTTTTATATAATAAATATAATATATATATATAATATATTTTATAATATATATATTTTATATAACTATATATATAATTTTAATATTATATATTTAAAAGTTATAATATATTTAAATACAAAATTATTGGGTTTTTGGGGTTGTTTTGGTTGGTTATTGGGTGGTTTTGGTTGGTTTTGGTTTTTGTTGTGTTGGTTCTGTTGTGGGTTTTTTTTTTTTGTCTTTATTGGTTAAAAATAAAATAAATTAAATATTTTATATATATATATATAAATATAAAAATAATTTTATATAAAAATGTTTTATTATATTATAATAATATATATATATATATTAATATATATATTATAAATTAATATATAAAATTAATAAAATTATATATAATATAATATATATATATATATAAAATATATTATATAATATTAATAAAAAAACAAAATAAATTTTTTTAAATTTTTTTTTTTTTTTTTTTTTTTTTTTTTTTTTTGTTGTTGGGGGGGTTGTTGGTGGTGGGGGTTTAAAAAAAAAAAAAAAAAAAAAAAAAATTATTATTATTAATTTTTATGTATATAATATATAATATATATAAAATAAAAATATATATATATATATATATTTTTATATAGAATATATATATTAAATATATATAATATATTATAAATATAATATATATATAATATAATTTTTAAAACTATATATAAAAACCAAAAATATTATTTAATATATTTATAATATTTATAATATTTATATATTATTTTAATTTTTATATAATATTATATATTATATATATGAATATATATAAAATAATATATATATATAATATATAAAAATATATAATATATAGGTTGGGTTTTTTGGGGGGGGGGTTTGGTGGGGTTTTTTGGGTTTAAAAAAAAAAAAAAAAAAAAAAAAAAAGATTATTATATTATTTTTTTATATATATATATAATAATATTATATATATAATATTTTATATTTGGGGGAAGAATATTATTTGTAAAAGGGTTTGGGGTATATAATTAATCTTTTGGTTTATTCATAATTAAATTAATAAAACTAATTATAAATGGGGAACAATAATAAAAACCCCAAAAACAAAATAAGATAAAGATAAAAATTTTAAAAATTAATACCCTTAAAATAATATAGGATTTATATTTGGGGGTTTTTAAATTTTGAATTACCCCAAAATAAATGTAATAAAAAAATTTATTATATTTAATATTTTAAATATATTTAATTACCAAAAAAATATTTTGGGGGTGTTTGGGTGTTTGGTGTTGGCCTGTGTTGGGGGTAAAATATTAATTAAAAAATATTTTATTAAATAAGTCTATTATTTAAAATAATATATAAAAATAATATAACCCTAATATAAATTATATCCCCCCCGGAACCCCCCCTTTTTCCCCTGGGGTTGGGTGGAAATGATACCAAAAAAATAACCCTTTTGGGTTTAAATTCCCGTAGCGGACTTTTTTTTAATCATTTTTGGAATTTGGGCACCCTCCCCCCCCCATAAACCAAATATTTTGAAATAGGGAAAGGCCCCCCTAAATTTTTGGATTTTAAAGTTTTTTTCCCCCAAGGGGAGGATCAGCCCTATTCCAGTATTTTAGGCTTTGAGGACCCAGGCTCCCCCCCATATTTTTAATAACATTGCATTTTCCTCAAAATTAAAATTTTTTCAATGGTTTTTAAATTTGGTTTGGGTCCCCGGGGGCCTTACGGATCTTTCAAGCTTTTCCTTTTAAGGCCCCTTTTTTATTTAAAGAACGACCCCCACAAAAAAGTTCTTTTTTATTGTTTTGGTTTTATAGGCCTTTTGAAGGCGTCACAGGTGGGGCCCCCCTCCAAAAGTGACAGAAAGGGTAATTTTAAAAATCCCCCTTTTTTCAAAAGAACCCAGAAATATGATCCCTTGGGGTATTTTACCGGGCGGTAACACTCCAATTTTTCTTTTTCCAAAAGGAGCAAACCCCCCAAAAATAATCGGGTTAGGATTTTTGGTCCCTTTAAAAAGCCAAACCACTATGGCTGTTTTTTAGGATTGAATACCCGGGGTTTTTTTAGGTCCTTCTTCCCGGGTCCTCTCCCCTTTTCCCGCCCCATGCCCTTTTTGGAATTTCCTTTTCACAATTTTTTCCCCGGTTTTCCCTTTTAAGAGTGTTTTTGGCCGAAGGCTTTCCCCAACCTGTTCTTCTCATTTTCCCAAAAATGTTGGGAATTAGTTCCATCCCTTTCCCCCGCCACCCCTGTAGGACTTGTAATCCCGGCTCCCCATCTGTGGGTCCTTAAGGGCCCTGGGGTTGTTTCTGGGTCACACTTTATTATGTAGGTTAAAATTTGTTGCTCCCGGGACCGTTAACCGCCCCTCCTAATTTTGCTGGAAAGGGGTTATCTTCCCCCCCGACCCAAAAATAATCGAGGGGCTCTCCCCTAGAAGCCTCCCTTTGGTATTTGCTTAGAAGGGTCTTAGGGGGAGCAAAAGGGCAATTGGCTACCAACACCTTTAAAAAGAAGTCCCACAGTCCCTGGGTTCTTTTTTTTTGGCATCCCGCAGAGATCAAAACCCTTTTGGGCAAACCCAAGAAACCTTGCTCTTCCCTTGGAAAAATTTTACCTTTTGGGAAAAAAAGCGGAAAAACCAGCCCCCAAAGGGAATTCTCCCCTTTTCTTCTAAACGGGGGGGGGGGGGTGCCCACAGCTTCCCCCGTCTGCTTAAGCCCCCCTTTTTTTGGCCTCCCCCAAAGGGGAAGGGACCTTTTTATTTTTCCAAGGTTAAAGGGGGAATTTTTCCGGGGGTGGGTGGAAGTACTTCTTCCCGGGCCCTACCCTTCCCCAGGCATCCTTCTTGGGGAAAATTTTTTCTGCAAAATTTTAACCTCAAAATTTTTTTTGAAGGGCGGTGTTTTTAGGGGAGCAGTCTTTTTCAATTTTTGTTTTGGGCCGGGGCCTCAATTCCTTAAAATTTGATTGGGTTTTCAAGTCTTTAATTCCCCCTTTTTCCACTGAGACTATATTCGTGTCTTCCTTTTTCTGTGTATCTTTCCGGCCTGTTTTTCCCTTTTTTTTTTTGCGTCAGGGCTTTCCTTTTCCCCAAGTTTTCAGAGCCGTTTTAAAAATTTTTCTTCACAAAAGGGGTTCCCCACTTTCCCCTTTTAGGGATTCCAAAAGGCATTAAAGGGTGGGACTTTTCCTTTCCCCATGTACTCACGGTAAAAGGGGGGTTTTCCAAAAAAAGGGCCCTGGGGACCCCCCCTTTTATTCCCCCTTTGAAATTCCCGGACCAAAGGGGGAAGGGCTCACCTGGAAAGGTTTCCCATTTTGGATCTTTTAATCCTTGTCGTAACCCTGTTTTGGGTCTTTTATTCCTTTCTTACCCCTCCCTGATATTTCCTGCGGGAGACGCAAATTTCTGAATCTGATCAAACAGTGTGGGTGTCCTGTTCTTTTAGTCAAGAGGGTCCGTTTTGTTTTTTAACTCGCAAG
>NW_023665159.1:0-13117 GCF_015228065.2 Penaeus monodon | reverse complement strand
TTTGAATATACTCCACATATGAGTTTTTTCGATTTCTTTGTGATTTGCAATATATTATAATGTAATAATAACCAAATTATAATTAATATAAATATAATATAAAATGAATATAAAATTTTGTAACATTTTAATATTATTATATTATTTTATTTTATTATATTATTTATTATTATTATTATTATTATTAATTTATTATTATATTATATAATATATAAATATTAATTATTAAAATCTTATTATTTATTATTATTTTATATAATTAATATATTGGTAGAATAATAAAGATAATATAATATATATTAATAATAGATATAATTATAATGATAAATTATATTAATGTTATTATATTATGTAATTGTTATATATATTATAAAAAATTATAATAAATATTCCAAAATGATAATAATCTGCAAAATATTTGAAATATAATAAAATATATTTGATTATTGTATTGATAATATGTAATAATGATAATAATTACATAATTGATTAATCATAATAATAATGATGATAAAGAGAATATAAAAATTGATAAATAAGATAATTAATTCATAATATATAATAAATTATAATATACTTTAAGTATATCAAGATTTTTATTTTTTGGATTTATATAGTAATATAATATTAGTTATTGAAATTATAATAATAAATACAAATAATAAAAGAAATTGAAAATAAAATTAGTAAATTATTATTTATTATTATTTTATTATTATATTATTATTATTTATTTATTATTAATAATTATCTAATTATAGATATGCAAAAAACTCTATAGAACTGTAAAATAACAATAATAATAATAAGTATAAGATAATAATAATAATGATAGTGGTATAATATTGTTATTCGTATTATTATGTTTCTTATTATCATTATTATTATGGAAGGTAGTATAATTGCAAAGGATAATTATTATAACAGTAATAATTACAGAATAACGATACTAATTAAGATATATGATATAAATAATTATTAGAAAAATCGTTAATTGTATTATTATTGTTATACATTATTATGTTGTGGTTATTCGTATATGCAAAAATAGATACTATAACTCCAATAATTGCAAATAATAATGATAACCAATTGCAATAATGATGGTAATAATTAGCAATAGGATTATAATGATGATGATAATGATGATAATGTGATAATGTGATGATAACGATAATAATGATGATAAAATCATGAAATGATGATGATAATAACAGGAATGTGTCATATTATATCTAAAAAAGGTATAGAAAAATTCCCAAAATCCCTCCCCTGAAAAAAGCGCAAAATCTAGCGAAAATAAGCCTTTTGAGAGTTACTACAAAAGGACGTTTTTTACGATTCTTTGGTGATTTCCCCGGCAATTATTAGGGTAATAACGATAATAATTACCAGAATTGTATTAATCATAACATAATGATATAAAAGTGGAATAAAGAAGAATTGTGATAACATTTGAATATTATTAATATTATTATAATCTATTATAGTCATTATTATTATATATTATTATTATATTTACTATATCTTAATTATTAGTATATTGCCAAAAAATATATTATAACTGTAATAATAACAATAATAATAATAAGTATAAGTATAATATAATAATGGTAGTGGGATATAATATTGTTATTTGTATTATATTTTATATTATCATTATTATTATTGACTGTCTGGGATAGTATAATTGCAAAGATAATATTATAACAGAATAATTACCAGTAAGAACGATACTAATTAAGATAATGTGATATAAAATAATTATTATAAAACGTTATATTGTTAGTATTATTGTTATTACTATTATTATTGTGTGGGTTATTAGTATTATTGCAAAAAGATATACTATAACTCAATAATTGCCAATAATAATGATAACAATTGCAATAATGATGGATTAATTGCAATAAATGATGATAATGATGATGATAATGATGATAATGATGATGATAACGAATAATGAGGATAATGCATGATAATGAGATGATAATAACAGGGAATTGTTCCATATATAATATAAAAAAGGATATAAGACAAAAAACATTCCCAAAAGTCGAAAAAGCGGGCAAAATCTAGCGAAATAATAGCTTTTGAGGAGTATACTACAAAAATGACGTTTTTTCGATTTCTTTGGTGATTTCGCAATTATTAGGGGTAGTAATGATAATAATTACCAGAAATTGATAACATAAACAATAATGATGATAAAAGTGGAATAAGAGAATTTTGATAACATTTGGAATATGATAATATATTATTATATATTAGTATTATTATTATTATATTATTATTATCATTTATTATTATTATTATTATTATTAGTAATCGTAATTATTAGTATTATTGCCAAAAAATTATTATAACCGTAATTAATAACATTAATAATCCTACGTATAAGTATAATAATAATAAATGCTAGTGGTATAATATTGTATTGTATTATTATTGTTATAGTATCATTATTATTATGGGGACGGTAGTATAATTGCAAAATAATATTATAAACAGTAATAATTACAGTAATAACGATACTAATTAAGATAATGATATAAATAATTATTTAAAATCGTTATATTGTTATTATATTGTTAGTACTTATTATTATTGTTTGTGGTATAGTATATTGCAAAAATATATACTATAAACTACAATAATTGCAATAATAATGATAACAATTGCAATAAGATGGAATAATTGCAAAATGATGATAATGAGATGAGAATGATGAAATGATGATTAAGATGCTGATAACGATAATAATGATGATAATCATGATAATGAGATGATAATAACAGGAATTGTGTTCATAGATAATATAAAAAGGTATTATAAGAAAAACATTACCAAAAGTCGGAAAAAGCGGCAAAATCTAGCGAAAATAAGCCTTTTGAGGGAGTATACCCAAAATGACGTTTTTTCGAATTTCTTTGGTGATTTCGGCAATTATTAGGTATAATGCTAATAATTACCAGAATTGTATAATCATAAAATAATGATGATAAAGTGAGAATAAAGAGAATTTTGATAACATTTCGACATATATGTAATATTATTATTATTATTATTATATTTATTATTATTTTTATTATTAATTATTATTATTAATAATATTATTATTATTATTACTATTATCTTAATTATTAGTATTATGCCAAAAAATCTATCAACCGTAATAATAACAATAATAATACTAAGTATAAGTATAAATAATATAATGCTAGTGGGTATAATACGTTATTGTATTAATTATTGTTAGATTATCATATTATTATTTGGACTGGTAGTAATAATTGCAAAGATAATTATTATAAACAGATAATAATTCCGTAATAACGATACTAATAAGATAATGATATAAAGCAATTATTATAAAATCGTTATTATTGGTATTATTATTGTTAGTACTATTATTATTGTGGTGGTTATTAGTATTATTGCAAAAATATATCCAAACTCCAATAATTGCAATAATAATGATAAAACAATTGCAATAATGATGGTAATAATTGCAATAATGATGACACGATTGATGATAATGATGATATGATGATGATAACGATAATAATGATGATAATATGATAATGAGATGATAATAACAGGATTGGTCCATATATAATATAAAAAAGGTATAAGAAAAAAACATTCCAAACGTCGAAAAAAAGCGGCACAATCTAGCGAAAATAGCCTTTTGAGGAGTTACTCCAATAATGACCGGTTTTTTTCATGTCTTTTGTGATTCGCAATTATTAGGGTAATCATGATAAATCAATTACCAGAATTTGTATTAATCATAACAAGAATGATGGAAAAGTGAGAAATAAAGAGGAATTTGATAACATTTATATTATTAATATTATTATATATATAGATATTATTAGTATTTATTATTATATATTATTATTATTACTATTATCTTAATTATTAGTATTATTGCCAAAAAATCATTATAACTGTAATAATAACAACTAAGTAATTAATAAGTATAAGATATAATAATAATAATTGCTAGTGGTTCTAATATTGTTATGCGTATTAGTATTGTCATTAGGATCATTATATTATTTGGACTGGTAGTATAATGCAAAGATATTATTATAACAGTAATAAAATACAGTAAATACGATACTAATAAGATAATAATCTAAATAACTTATTTTATAAAATCGTTAGTATTGTTATTATATTGGTATACTACTATTATGTTGTGGATTAGTATTATTGCAAAAATATATACTCTAACTCCAATAATGGTCAATAATAAGGATAACAATGCAATAATGATGGTTAATAATTGCAATAATGATGATAATGGATGATGATAATGATGATAATATGATAATGATGATGATAAAGATAAAATGATGATAATCATGAGAATGATGATGATAATAACAGGAATTGCGTCCATAATAATATAAAAAAGTATAAAGAAAAAACCATCCAAAAGTCGAAAAAAGCGGCAAAATCTAGCGAAATATAGCTTTTGAGAGTATACTCCCAACGGACGTTTTTTCGATTTCTTTGGTGTTTCAGCAATTATTAGGGTAATAATGATAATACTACCAAGAATTGTATTAAATCAAACAATAAAGCGATGATAAAAGTGAGAATAAAGAGAATTTTGATAACATTTGAATATTATTAATATATATTATTATTATTATATTATATTATAATATGATATTATTATATTATTACTATTATCTTAAGATTAGTAATTATTGCCAAAAAACTATTATAACTTTCTCCCCTCCCACTGTAATAAAAACAATAATAATAATAAGATTAAGTATAATAATAATAATGCAGTGGTTGATAATATTGTATTTTGTAATTATTGGTATTATTATCATTATTATTATTGGGACTGGTAGTATAATTGCAAAGCTAATTATTAAACAGTAATAATTACGGTAATAACGTATTA
Organism: Penaeus monodon; assembly: GCF_015228065.2. Lineage (NCBI taxonomy): Eukaryota > Metazoa > Arthropoda > Malacostraca > Decapoda > Penaeidae > Penaeus > Penaeus monodon. The sequence continues at coordinate 8,187 of NW_023665159.1, read as the reverse complement.
CTAATTAAGATAAGATATAATAATATTATAAAATCGTTATATTGTTATACTATTGTTTTACTATTATTATGGTTGTGTTATTAGGTATTATTTTGCAAAAATCATACAAACTTCCCAATAATTGCAATAATAATGCTAACAATTGCAATAATGATGGAATAACTGCAATAATGATGATAATGATGATGATAATGATGATAATGATGAGGGATAACGATAATAAGATGAAACATGATAATGATGATGATAATAACAGGAATTCGTCCATATATAATATAAAAAAGGGATAAGGAAAAAACATTCCCAAAGTGGAAAAAGCGGGCAAAATCTAGCGAAATATAGCCTTTTGAGAGTATACTCCAAAGACTTTTTTTCGATTCTTTGGTGATTTCGGCAATTATAGGGTAATATGATAATACATTACCAGAATTGTATTAATCATAACATAATGATGATAAAAGTGAGAATAAAGAGAATTTTGAAAAACAATTGAATATCTTAATATTATTATTATTAGTATTATTATTATTATTCTTATTCATTATATTATTATATTATAATTTATTATTATTTAATATTATTATTATATTATCTTAATATTAGTATTATGCCAAAAAAAATACCTATTATAAACTGTTAATAATAACAATAATAATACTAAGTATAAGTATAATAATAATAATGCTAGTGGTTATAATATTGTATTTCGTATTATATTGTTATTATTATCATATCTATTATTGGACTGGATAGTATAATGCAAAGAATAATATCTAAACAGTAATAATTACAGTAATAACGATACTAATAAGATAATGATATAAATAATATTTATTAAAAAAAAAAAAATCGTTATTATTGTTAATTATTACGTTTATTACACTTATTATTGTGTGGTTATTAGTTTATTGCAAAAAAATACTAAACTCCAATAATTGCAATAATAATGATAAACAATTGCAATAAGATGGTATATAATTGCGAATAATGATGATAATGATGATGATAATGATGATAATGATGATAATGATGATGATAACGAATAATAAGGATGATAATCATGATAATGATGATGATAATAAACAGGGAATTGTGTCCCTATATAATATAAAAAAAGGTATAAGAAAAAACATTCCCAAAGTCGAAAAAGCGGCCAAAATCTAAGCGAAATTATAGCCTTTGAGCGTATACTCAAATGACGTTTTTTTCGATTTATGGTGATTTCGGCAATTGTAGGGTAATAATGATAATAATTACCGAATTGTATTAATATAACACAGAATGGATGATAAAAAGTGAGAAATAAAGAGAATTTTGATAACATTTGAAATTATTAATATATTAGTATTATTATTATTATTATATATTATTATTATTATAGTAGTATTATTATTATATTATTATTACTATTATACTTAATTATCAGTATTATTGCAAAAAATCTATATAACTGTAATAATAAACAATAATAACAATAAGTTATACGTATAATATAATAATAATGTAGTGGTTTAATATTGTTATTCATATTATTATTGTTATTATTATCATTATTATTATTTGGACTGGTAGATAATTGCAAGATAATTATTATAACAGTAATAATTACAGTAATAACGATACTAATTAAGTAATGATATTAAATAATTATTATAAAATCGTTATTATGTTATTATTATTGTATTATATTATTATGTTGGGTGTAATTAGTAATTATGCAAAAATAGATACTATAACCCCAAAATGCAAGAATAATGATAACAATTGCAATAATGATGGTAATAATTGCAATAATGATTATAATGATGTATGCTTAATGATGATAATGATGATGATAACGATTAATAATGATGATAATCATGATAATGATGATGATAATAAAAGGATTGTGTCCATATATAATATAAAAAAGGATAAGAAAAACATTCCCAAAAGTCGAAAAAAAGCGGCAAAATCTAGCGAAAATATAGCCTTTTGTGAGTATACGTCCAAAATGACGTTTTTCGAATTCTTCGGTGATTTCGGCAATTATTAGGGTAATAATGATAATAATTACAAGAATTGTATAATCATAACAAAATGATGATAAAAGTGAGAATAAAAAGGAATTTTGATAACATTTGAATATTATTAATATTATTATTATATATTAGTATATTATTATTATTATTATTATTACTATTATTATTATTATTATTATATTTATATTATTACTATTATCTTAATTATAGTATTATTGCCAAAAAAACATATAACTGTAATAATAAACAATAATAATAATAAGTATAAGTAAAATAATAATAATGCTAGTGGTTATAATATATGTTATTGTCTTATTATTGTTATCATTATCATTATTATATTTGACTGGTAGTATAATTGCAAGATAATTATTGTTAAACAGTAATAATTACAGTAAAAACGATACTAATTAAGATAAATGATATAAATAATTATTATAAAAATCGTTATTATTGTTATTATATTGTTATTACTATTATTATTGTTGTGGTATTCAGTATTATTGCAAAAATATTAAATAACTCCACTAATTGCAATAAATAATGATAACAAGTGCATAATGATGGTAATTAATTGCAATAATTGATGATAATGATGAGATATGATGATAAGGATGATAATGATGATGATAACGATAATAATGATGATAAGCATGATAATGATGATGATAATAAACAGGAATTGTGTCCATATATAATATAAAAAAAGGTATAAGAAAAACAGCCCAAAAGTCGAAAAAAGCGGAAAAATCTAGCGAAATACTAGCCTTTGAGAGTACTCCAAAAATGAGTTTTTTTTCGATTTCGTTGGTGATTCGGAAATTATTAGGGTAATAATGATAATAATACCCGAAATGTATTTAAATCATAACAATAATGATGATAAAAGTGAGAATATAAAGAGAATTTTGATAAACATTGAATATATGAATATCATTATATTATTATTATTATTATTATTATTATTATTATTATAGTATTTATTATTATTATTATTCATATTATTGATTAATTATATTATTACTATTATCTTAATATTAGTATTATGCCAAAAAAAGCTATTAAACTGTAAATAATAAACAATAATAATAATAAGTATAAGTATAATAATAATAATGCTAGTGGTTACAATAGTGTTAGTCGTATTATTAATTGTATATTATCATTATTATTATTGGGAATAGTAGTCATAATTGCAAAGTAATTATTAAACAGTAATAATACAGTTAATAACGATACTAATAAGATAATGATATAAAAATAATTATTATAAAATCGTTATATTGTTATTATTATTGTTATTACTATTATTATTGTTGTGGTTATAGTATATGCAAAAAATATATACTATAACCTCCAATAATGCAATAATAATGATAACAATTGAAATAAGATGGTAATTTAATTGCAATAATGATGATAATGATGATGATAATCGATGATAATGATGATAATGGATGATGATAACGATCCCTAATGATGATTAATCATGATAATGATGCTGACTAATAACAGGAATTGTGTCCATAGTATATAAAAAGGTATAAGAAAAACATTCCAAAAGTCGAAAAAAGCGGCAAAATTCTAGCGAAATATAGCCTTTGAGAAGTTATACTCCAAAATGACGTTTTTTTCGATTTCTTTGGTGATTGTGGCAATTATTAGGGTAATAATGAAATAATTACCAGAATTGATTAATCATAACCAATAATGAGATAAACGTGAGGAATAAAGAGAATTTTTATAACATTGAATATATTAATATTATTATTATTATTATTATTATTATTATTATTAGTATTATTATTATATGATTTACATATTATCTAATATTAGTATTATGCCAAAAAAAATCTAGTATAACTGTAATATAACAATAATAATAATAAGATATAAGTATAACATAATAATGCTAGTGTTATAATATTTGTTATTCGTATTAATTGTTATTATTATCATTATTATTTATTTGGGACTGGGTAGTATAATTGCAAATAGAAATTATTATAACAGTTAAGAATTACAGTAATAAACGATACTAATTAGATAATGATATAAATAATTATTATAAAATCGTATTAGTGTATTTATTATTGTTATTACGATTATTATGTTGTGGTTATTGAGTATATTGCAAAAAATATATTTACTATAACTCCAATAATTGCAAAATAAATGATAACAATTGCAATAATGAGGTATAAATTGCAATAATGATGATAATGATGATGATAATGATGGATAATGATGAAATGATGATGATAAACGAAAATAATGATGCTAATCATGAATAATGATGATGATTAATAACAGGAATTGTGTCCATAATAATATAAAAAAAGGTATAAGAAAAAAACATTCCCAAAGTTGAAAAAGCGTGCCAAAATCTAGCGAAATATAGCCATTTGAGAGTATTACTCCAAAATGACGTTTTTTCGATTTCTTGGTGATTCCGGGCAATATTAGGGTACTAAGATAAAATTACCAGAATTGTATTAATCATAACAAATGAGAGTAACCCAGTGAGAATAAAGAGAATTTTGATAACATTTTGAATATATTAATATTATTATTATATTATTATTATTATTATTATTTTATATTATTATTATTAGTAACAATCATCTTAAGTTATTAGTATTAATTGCAAAAAATAATTATAACTGTAATAATAACAAAATAATAATAAGTAAAGTATAATAATATAATGATAGGGGTTATAAGATGTATTGTATTATTATTGTTATTATTATCATATTTATTATTTGGACCTGTAGTATACTGACAAAGATAATTATTATAACAGTTAATAAGTACAGGAATAACGATACTATTAGATAATGATATAAATTAATATATAAAATCGGTTCGTATTGTTATGTTATTATTGTATACTATATTATTGTTGTGTTATTAGTATTATGCAAAAAATCTATACATAACTCCAATAATGCAAGAATAAAATATAACAATTGCAATAATGATGGTAATAATTGCAATAAGATGATTAATGATGATGATAATGATGATTAATGATGATGATAACGATAATAATGATGATAAATCATGATAATGATGATGATAATAACAGGAATTGTTGTTGTCCAATATAATATAAAAAAAGGTATAGAAAAAATTCCCAAAGTCGAAAAAGCGGCAAAATCTAGCGAAATATAGCTTTTGAGAGTCATATACTCCAAAATGACGTATTTTTTTCGATTCTTTGGTGATTTCGGCATTATTAGGGGAATAATGATAATAATTACCAGAATTGTCATTAATCATAACAATAATGATGATAAAAGTGAGAATAAAGAAATTTGATAACATTTGAATAGTAGTAATATTTATATTATTATTAATTATTATTATATTATTATTATTATTAGTATATATTATTATTATTATTATTACTATATCTTAATTATTAGTATTATTGCCAAAAAATCTATTTATAACCGTAATAATAACCATAATAATAAATAAGTATAAGTATAATAATAATAATCTAGTGGTTATATATTGTTATTCGTATTATATTGTGATTATTATCATTATTATTATTTGGACTGTAGTATACATTGCAAAGATATTAGTATAACAGTAATATTACAGTAATAACGCTACTGAATTAAAGATAAGATATAAATAATTATTTTAAATCGTTATATTGTATATTATTGCTATACATAATTATGTTAGTGGGTTATTAGTTATTATTGCCAAAAATATACACTTAACTCCAATAATGCAATAATAATGATAACAATTGCAATAATTGATGGTAATAATTTGCAAGTAATGATGATAATGATGAGATAATGATGATAATGATGATAATGCTGATGATAACGATAAAGGATGATAATCATGATAAGGATGATGATAATAACAGGAATTGTGTCCATATATAATATAAAAAAGGTATAAGAAAAACATCCAAAAGTCGAAAAAAGCGCAAAATCTAGTGAAATATGCCTTTGAGAGTATACCCAAATGACGTTTTCGATTCTTTTGGTGATGTCGGCAAAATTTATTAGGGTAATAATGATAATAATTACCAGAATTGTATTTATCATAATAATAATGAGATAAAGTGAGAATAAAGAGAATTTGATAACATGGAATATTATTAATATTCTTCTTATTATTATTATTATATTATTATATTATTATTATTATTATATTATTATTATATTATTATTACTATTATCTTAATTATAGTCATTATTGCCAAAAAATCTATTATAACTGTAATAATAACAATAATAATAATAGTATAAGTATAATAATAATAATGCTAGTGGTTATAATACTGTTATTGTATTATTATTGTTATTATTATCATTATGATGATTTGGACTGGTAGTATTATTCCAAAATAATATTACAACAGTAAATAATTACAGAATAACGGATACTAATTAAGATAATGATAATAAATAATATTATAAAATCGTTTATATTGTTATTATTATTGTTATTTACTATTATATTGTGGGTTATTAGTATTATTGACAAAATATATACTATAACTCCAATAATTGCAATTTAATAATGATAAACAATTGCAATAAATGATGTAATAATGCAATAATGATGATAATGATGATGATAATGATGATAATGAGGATGATAACGATAATAATGATGATTAATCATGATAATGATGATGATATAACAGGAATTGTCGTCCATATATAATATAAAACGGTATAAGAAAACATTCCCAAAAACTCGAAAACGGCAAAATCTAGCGAATAGAGCTTTTGAGAGTATACTCCAACATTGACGTTTTTTTTCGAGGCTTTGGTGATTTCGGCCAATTATTAGGGTAATAATGATACTAAGTACAGCATTTATTAATCATAACAATATTGATGAGAAAGTGAGAATAAAGAGAATGTTGATAACATTTGCATATTATTAATATATTATTATTATATAATTATGATTATTATTTATATATTATATTATTATGATCTATGCTTACTCATTATTATCTATATATTACTATCTACTTTAATTATTAGATATTGCCCACAAAAAAACTATTATAACTGTCATAAATAACAATAATAATAATAAGTATAAGTATAATAATAATACTGCTAGTGGTTATAATATTGTTTTCTATTATTATGTATTATTACTCATATTATTATTGGACGGTAGTATAATTGCAAAGATACTTATTATAATAGTAATAATTACAGTAATAACGATAACTAATTAAGATAATGATATAAATAATATATAAAATCGTTTTATTGTTCAGTTTATGTTATTACTATTATTAGTGTTGTGGTTACTAGATTATGCAAAAATATAACTATAACTCCAATAATTGCAATAATAATGATAACAATTGCAATATGAGGTAATAATGCAATGAATGATGATAATGATGATAATGAGGATAATGATGATAATGATGATAATGATGAGGATAACGATAATAATTATGATAATCATGATAATGATGAGATAATAACAGTGAATTGTGTCAATATATAATAAAAAAAGGATATAAGAAAAACATTCCCAAAAGTCGAAAAAGCGGCAAAATCAGCAAATATAGCATTTTGAGACTATACTCCAAAATGACGTTTTTTCGATTCTTGGTGATTTCGGCATATTATAGTGGTACAATATAATAATACCAGAATTGTAGAATCATAACAATAATGATGATTAAAAGTGAAGAATAAAAAGAGAAAATTTTTTTTGATAACATTTGAATATTATTAATCGATTATTATTATTATATTATTAGATTATATTATTATTAATTATATTATAGTATATGATTATTATTATTATTATTATTATTATAGTACATTATCTTAATTATTAGTAGTATTGCAAAAAATCTATTATACTGTAGTACAAACAATAATACTAATAAGTATAAGTATAATAATAATAATGCTATTGGTTATATCTGTTATCGTATTATTATGTTATGATATCATTATTATATTTGGATGGTCCGTTATAATGCAAAGATAATTATTAAACAGTAATAATTACAGTAATAACGATACTAATTAGCTAATGATATAAATTAATTATTATGAAATCGTTATTATGGTATTAATATTGTTAGTACTATTATTATTGTTGGTATTAGTATTCTTGCAAAAACTAGATACTATAACTCAAT
>NW_023665158.1:40000-42500 GCF_015228065.2 Penaeus monodon | reverse complement strand
TATATACATATATATGCATAAATATATATATATATATATATATATATATATATATATATGTAAATAAAATGCCTACTTAGCCACTGGGTGGCCAAGCCAGCCCAAGTCAGTGCTGGTCCCAAGCCCGGATAAAATAGAGAGAATGATTACCTAAAAAAAAAAAAAAAAAAAAAAAGAAAAAAAAAAAAAAAAAAAAAAAAAAGAGGTAACACCGGCACTCTCCGTGGAAAGGAACTGGGGACCCTACCACGTACTCACTCCAAGAGCATCACAACATGAAAACTACAATTAAGTATCATGCTGTGACCACGGCGGCTCAGACATGAACCTACCGTTAAATGATGATGATATATATATGTATATACCTGTATGTGTGTATGTTTATGTATAAATGTATATATACACATATTTATATCCTTATATATATTTATATATATTTATTTACACACAACGCGTGTCTTTTCCCTTCCCCTCCTCCTTCTCCTCCGTTCCCCTTTTCTCTCCTTCTCCTCCTCCTCCTTCTTCCACAACTGTCTCTCCTTTACCCCCTTCCACTCCTCCTCCTCTTTCTCCTTCTCCTTCTCCTTCTCCTCCTCCTCCTCCTCCTTCCACTTTTATCTCTCCGTTCCCCTCTTCCCCTTCTCGGTAAATGGCAACTACCTTGTAAAAAGACGAGATGGAAAATTCGCCCACTTCAAGAATCGCACGCTCATAGTCATGGAAGGACAGGCTGGAGGATGTATCAGGACACAGACACAAAAACACACACACGGAAACAGACACACAAGCAAACACACACAAAAACACACACAGACACATATACATACATCATCATCAATAACGGTATACTCATGTTTGAGCAGCCGTGGACCTCTCCACCATATATGTATATGTATATATATACATAGATATATATGTATATGTATATATATACATACACATATATGTATATGCATATATATACATACATATATATATATATAAATATATATTTATGTGTGTGTGTGTGTGTGTATACATATATATGTACAAATATATATAAAAGATAGTTAAATAGATATATTTGTGCATGCATATATATATAGGTATTCATAGGTATGTATATATAAACATATATATAAGTTTACATATATAAATGTATATATACGTACATATATATATATATATATATATATATATATATATATATATATATATATGTGTGTGTGTGTGTGTGTGTGTGTGTGTGTGTGTGTGTGTGTGTGTGTGTGTGTGTGTGTGTGTGTGTGTGTGTGTGTGTGTGTCTGTCTATCTGTCAATCTATATATATGGGGAATAGGAGGAAGAGGGGATGGGGGAACTCCTCATCATGATTCCTCCTCTGCCTTCCCCCCCCCCATCCTTCTCCTCTTTCTCAGCTTCCTCCTCTATCTCCTCCTCCTCCATCTCCTCCACCTCCTTCTTCCACTTCTATCTCTCCGTTCCTCCCTTCCCCTTCTCGGTAAATGGGAACTACCTTGCAGGAAGACGAGAGGGAAAATTCGCCTACTTCAAGTTATTCAGGGGCGTGGGTGGCGGGGGCGTATGGCATGCTAAGGGGGCCGGGCGGTGTTAGTTCACCCAGGGTACTGTCCCTGCGGATTCCCCGAGAGCTGTATCACACACCAGATAGAGAGAGGGTGGGGGGAAAAGATTAAGAAAAAGACAAGGACAAGTATGACACGAGTCATAAGAAATGTGAAGAGAAAAGGTGCAGCACGAAGATGGCGGGGTCCTTTGGGGATACGAGGGGGATAGAAGTCTGGTCTCAACTGGCAGTTTGCTCGTCAAACTAGCGCTTGACAGGTAGTTTGCCAGGTCTGGCCACGGCTGGATGTAAACACAGTCAGGAATGTCGAAATAACGGTTATCAATGATAGAACATTATATAAATCCTCTTTATGTCTTTCCTATTACGCGTTTTAGGTATGCAAGATATCTTCCATAGGTATTCATTCAAATGTGTGTGAAGCAGCACACTCAGACAAGGGCTACGGAGATCACAAAATCGTATTTTGCAGGAGCTCCGGTGTCGTGTGTTTTCTTTCTCTCTCTCTCTCTCTCTCTCTCTCTCTCTCTCTCTCTCTCTCTCTCTCTCTTCCCCCCCCTCTCCTTCTCTCCCTCTCTCTTTTCTCTCTTCTCTCCGCACCCCCTCTTCTCTCTCTCCTCGTCTCTCGTTTTCCTCTCTGTCTCTCTCTCTCTCTCTCTTCCTCTCTCCCCTCTCTTTTCTCTCTCTCTCCTCTCTCTCTCTTTCTCTCTCTCTCTCTCTTTCTTTCTCTCTATCTAGCTCTCTCTCTCATATCTCTCTGTCTCTCTCTTTCACAACTCTCTCTCCCTCCCTCCTCTTTCTCTCTCTTCCCTCTCTCTTTCTCTCCACTCTCTCTCTCTCATCCTATTGCGCGTTTTAAGTATGCAAGATAACTTCCATAGGTATTCATTTAAATGTGTGTGAAGCAGCACACTCAGAAAAGGGCTACGAAGA
>NW_023665158.1:20000-27500 GCF_015228065.2 Penaeus monodon | reverse complement strand
TTATTGGTCACTTTACAGCATTATTGTCATTGATAAATACCAATTCTGGTAATTATATCAATTGTTACTCTATAATTGCCAAATCATCAAATAAATCGAAAAATCGTCATTTGGAGTACATTCTGGGAAAGGTTTATTTCGTAGATTTATGCGCTTTTTCGACTTTTGGGAATTTATTCTATTTTCATTTTTATATTATATGGACACAATTCCGTTTATTATCATCATTATTAGCAGATTATCACATATTATCGTTACATCATAATTATCATTCATTACCTCAATCATTTCATCATAATGCAATAAATTATTCATCATTATTGCATTTATTATCATTATTAATGCAATATTACAATTGTAAGATATTTTTTCCAACTAAACTAATACATACAATAATAAAGTACATAACATTAATAATAACAATAATAACGTTTTTTAGAAGAATTATTTATTCATTATTTTAATGATATCGTTCTATTACTGTTAATTTTTATGTTATAATGATTATTTTTGCAATTCATATACCTGTAAAAAAAATATAATGATAATATAATAATAACTGAAATGATATCAAGATAATATAACGATTATTATATTATATTATACTTATTATTATTCATTATTGTTAGTATTACAGTGGTAATATATTTTTTGGCAATAATACTAATAATTAAAGAAAATAATGATAATAATAATAATAATAATAATAAAAATAAATAAATAAATCAATACTAATAATAAAATGAAATAAAAACAATATAAGAATAATAATAATAATAATAATAATAATAATAATGATAATGATAATATTGAGACTCATCTAAAATATTATCACAATTCCTCTATTCTCATTTTTATATCATTGATTGTCATGATTAATAGAATTCTGGTAATTATTATCATATTTATCATAAGGATTGCATCTATTTCGCTTAGAATTTATCGCTTTTCGACTTTGGAAAATTATTTGCTTATACCTTATTATATTAATATGGATTAATTGTCATATTATAATCATGATTATCAGCATTATTATCGTTATCATCATCAGTATCATCATATCCATCATCATTATAATCATAATTGCAATTATTTCTTCATATTGCAATTGTTATATACATATTGCAATTATATCATTACCCATTGCAAATTATTGCAGTGGAATACCTAATATATATATATATATATATATATATCTTAATATATAATATATTAACAGAGAGAGAGAGAGAGGGAGAAAGAAAAGAAAGAAAGAGAAAGAAAGGGGAGTGAGAGGAAAGAGAGAGATAAAGAGAGAGGGGAGAGGGAGAGAGAGAGAGAGAGGGGGGGGGCGAGAGAGAGAGAGGGGAGAGGAGATAGGACAGAGAGGACAGAGAGGAGAGAGAGAGAGAAGAGAAAGAAGGAGAGAGAGAGGAGAGGAGGAGAGAGAAGAGAGAGAGAGGAGTAAGAGAGTAAGAGAGAGAGAAGAAGAGTGGGGAAAAGAGAGAGCGAGTGAGTGAGAGAGAGAGAGGAGTGAGGGAGAGAGAGAGAGTACGGAGAGAAGAGAAAGAGAGATGAGAGAGAGAGAGAGAGAGAGGGAGGGGAGAGAGATTGAAAGAGAGAGAGAGAGGAGAGAGAGAGGAGACGAAGAGAGAGAGAGAGAGAGAGGAGAGAAGAAAGAGTTTGAGAGAGATTGGAGAGGGAGAGAGAGAGAGGAGGGAGGGGAGGGAGAGACAGCAAGAGAGAGGAACGAGAGAGAGAGAGATGAGAAAGAGAGAGATAAGAGAGAGAGAGAGAAAGAGAGAGATAAGAAGAAGAGGAGAGAGAGAGAGCGCAAGGGAGAACGAGAGAGAGAAAAGAGAGGGGGGGAGAGAAAGAGAGACAGAGAGAGAGAGAGAGGGAAGAGAGAGAGAACAGAGAGAGAGATAGCAGAGAAGAGAAAGAGAAAGAGAGAGAAAAAGAGAGCGGAGAGAGAGACGAGAGGAGGGAAGAGAGAGAGAGAGAGACCGCGGGTGTGGAGGGCGAAGAGAGAGAGAGAGATGAGGAGAGGGAGCAAAAGAGGAGAGGTGATAGATAGATGGATAGATAGTGAGAGAGAGAGAGGAGAGAGGAGACAGAGAGAGCGGAGGGAGCGAGAGAGAGAGGAGTAGAGAGAGAGAGAGAGAGAGGAGAGAAACGGAGAGAGAGAGAGCGGAGACGAGAGAGAGGAGGAGGGCGGGGGAGAGGGAGAGAGAGAAGAGAGAGAGAGAGAGAGGGGACGGAGAGGAGAGAGAGGAGAGAGAGGAGAGAGATGAGAACGAGAAAAGAGAGAGAGGAAGAAGAGAGAGGGAAGAGAGAGAGAGGGAAGAGAGAGCTGAGGAGAGAGAGAGACAGGAGAGAAGAGAGGGAGAGAACGGATGGAGAAGAGACGAGAGAGAGAGAGAGAGAGGAAAGAGAGAGAGAGAGAGAGATAGAGGAAAGAGAGAGAGAGAGAGAGAGAGAGAGAGAGACAGACAGACAGAAGGACAGAGAGGAGAGAGGAGAGGAAGACTGACAGAGAGAGGACGAGAGAGAAGAGAGAAAGAGGCAGAAAGAGAGGAGAGAGCGAGAGAGAGAGAGAAGAGAGAGAGAGAGAGAGAGGAGAAAGGGAGAGAGAGAGGAGAAAGAGAGATAGAGGGAGAAATAGAGATAGAGGGAGAAAGAGAGAGAGAGAGAGAGAGAGAGAGAGAGGAGAGAAGAGAGAGAGAGAGAGAAGAGACGAGAGAGAGAGAGAGAGAGAGAGAGAGAGAGGAGATGAGAGAGAGGGAAGAGATGAGGAAAGAGAGAGAAGAGAGAGGGGGAAGAGAGAGAGAGAGAAGAGGGAGGAGAGGAGGAGAGAGAGAGAGAGAAAGAGGAAAGATGAGAGAAAGAAGAGAGGAGAGAGCGGAGAGAAAGACGAGAGAAGAAGAGAGGACAGAGACAGAGGAAGATTAAGAGAGACGATGAGAGAGAGCGATGAGAGAAGAGAGATGGGCGAGAGAGAGAGAGAAGTAGAGAGAAGGAGAGAGGAGGAGGAGAAGAGAGTAGAGAGAGAGAGAGAGAGAGAGAGAGAGAGAGAGAGAGAGAGAGAGAGAGAGAGAGAGAGAGAGAGAGAGAGAGACGGAGAAGGGAGAGAGGAGACGAGAGAGAGAGGAGAGAGAAACGAGAGAGACGCGAGAGAGAGAGAGAGAGAGAGGGAGAGAGAGAGAGAGAGAAAGAAAGAGAGAGAGAGAGAGAGAAGAGGAAGAGAGAGTAGTGAGAGAAGAGAGAGAGAGAGGACCCAAGGAGGAGAGAGAGAGCAGAGAGAGGAGGTGAGAGAATGAGAGATCACGAGGAGAGAGAGAGAGAGAGAGAGAGAGAGAGAGGAGAGTAGAGATGAGAGGTTCGGAAGAGAGAGAGAGAGAGAGAGAGAGGAGAGAGAAGAGAAAGAGAAAGAGAGAGAAAAAAGAGAGAGAGAGAGAGACGAAGGAGAGAGAGGAGGAGAGAGGAGAGAGAGAGGAGAAGACGAGAGAGAGAGACAGAGAGAGAGAGAGAGAGAGAGAGAAGGACAGAGAGAGTTGATAGATAGATGGGATGGATAGAGAGTGAGAGAGAGAAAAAAAAGGAGAGAGAGAGAGAGAGAGAGGAAAGAGAGAGAGACGTGAGAGAGAGAGAGAGGAGAGAGAGAGAGAGAGGAGAGAGAGATGCGAGAGACAGGATAGACAGAGAGAGAGAGAGAGGAGAGGAGAGAGAGAGGAGAGAGAACGAGAAAGGAGAAGAGAGGGAGAGAGGAGGGAGGGGGGGAGAGAAAGAGGAGAGAGAGGCAGAGGAGAGAGGAGCGAGAGAGAGGAGATAAGAGAGGGGCGAGACGAGAGAGAGAGAGAAAGCGAGAGAAAGAGAAAAAGAGAGAAAAAAGAGAAAGAGAAAAGAGAGAGAAAAAAGAGGAGAGGATGAGAGAGAGAGAGAGAGAGGAGAGGAGAGAGAGAGAGGAGAGAGGGAAGAGAGCGTGAGAGAGAGGACGTGGGAGAGACGAGAAGAGAGGAGAGAGAGACGAGAGACGGAGATGAGAGAGATGAGATCGAGAGAGAGGACGAGAGAGAGAGAGAGGAAAGAGAGAGAGAATGAGACAGAGAGGAGAGAGAGAGGATGATCGAGAGAGGAGAGAGAGAGAGCAGAGAGAAAGAGGAGAGAGGACAAGAGAGCGAGGAGAGAAAAGAAAGGAGAGAAGAGAAGAGAGGGAGGAGAGAGAGAAGAGAGAGAGAGAGAGAGAGAGAGAGCCGAGAGAAAGAGGAGAGAGGAAAGAGAGGAGAGAGGAAAGAGAGAGGAGAATGAGAGAGAAGGAGAGAGAGAGGAGACAGGAGGAGGGCGGGGAGAGACAGGGCGAGAGAAGATAAAGGATGAGAGAGGGAGAGAGAGAGAGAGAGGAAAGAAGAGAGAAGAGAGAGAGAGAGAGAGAAAGAAAGAGAGAGAGAGAGGAGAGAAAGAGAGAGGAGGAGAGAGGGAGAGAGAGGAGAGAAAGAGAGAGTGCGAGTGGACGAGAGGAGAGAGAGGGAGAGAGAGAGAAAGAGAGAGAGGAGAGATAGAGAGAGAGGAAGGAGAGCGAGAGAGAGAAAGACGAAGAGACGAGGAAAAAAGAGTGAGAGAAAGTGAGAGAAAGAGAGAGAGAGAGAGACGGAGAGAGAGCGAGAGAGAAAAGAGAGAGAGAGAGAGAGAGGAGAGAAAGAGAGAGAGGGAGAAAGAGAGAGAGAGGGAGAAAGGAGAAGAGGGAGAAATAGGATAGAGAGAGAGAGAGAATTGAGAAGAAAGTGCTGAGAAAGAGAGAGAGAGAGAGACGGAGAGAGAAAAGAGGAGAGAGAGAGAGAGAGAGGGGAGAGAGAGAGAGGGAGAGAGAAGAGACGGATGAAGAAGAGAGAGAGAGAAGAGAGAGAGGAGAGAGAATAAGAGAGAGAGAGAGAGAGAAGAGAGGAGAGGCGATGAGAGAGAGAGGACATCGAGAATAAAGAGAGAGAGAGCGAGGAGAGACACAGCAGAGAGAGAGACGAGATGGACGAGAGAGAGCGAACGAGGAGAATGAGAGAGAGAGAGAGATTGATGAGACGAGAGAGAATGACGAGAGAGATTGAGATGAGAGAAGAGAGAGATGAGAAGAGAGGAGGTAGCCGAGAGAGAGAGAGAAAGACGAGAGAGAGAGAAAGAGAGAGACAAGAGATGAGAGAGAGAGAGAGAGGAGAGGATGAGAGAAGAGAGATGAAGAGAGAGAGAGAGGAGAGAGATAGGAGAGAGAGAGAGAGAGAGAGAAGAAAGGCAAGGGA
The DNA here is from genome assembly GCF_015228065.2 of Penaeus monodon. Lineage (NCBI taxonomy): Eukaryota > Metazoa > Arthropoda > Malacostraca > Decapoda > Penaeidae > Penaeus > Penaeus monodon. The sequence goes on along the minus strand of NW_023665158.1, from coordinate 22,233 downwards.
GAGAGAGAGAGGAAGTGACAAGAGAAGAGGGAGAGGAGGGAGGAGAGAGAAAGAAGAGAGAGAGAGACAGACAGGACAGACAGACAGACAACAGACAGACAGGACAGAACAGACAGAAGACAGAGAGATAGATCGAAAGAGAGAGAGAGAAGAGCCCCCCCCGCACCGACGAGAGAAGAGGGGAGATGAGAGAGAGAGAGAGAGAGAGAGAGGAGAGAAGACGAGAGAGAGATGAGGAGTCGGATGGAGAGAGAAGATAAGAGAGAGAGATAGAGAGAGAGAGAGAAAGAGAGAGAGAGACAGACAGAGGAGAGACTGAGAGAGAGAGAGGAGAGACGGAGAGAGAGCGCGAGAGAGAAAAGAGATGAAGAGATTGAGAGAGGAGTGTGGAAAGAGAGAGAGGGGAGAAAGAGCGAAGAGAGAGGGAGGAAGAACGAGAGAGAGGGAGAGGGAAAGAGAGAGAGAGGGAGAAAGAAAAAGAGAGAGAGAGAGAGAGAGAGAGAACAAACCGGCAACGCGAGCTCCTGCAAATACGATTATTTTGTTTGATCTCCGTCGCCCTTTCTGAGTGTGCTGCTTTCACACACAATTAAATGAAATACCTATGGGAAGGATCTTGCATAACTTAAAAATGCGCAATAGGAAGAGAGAGAGAGTTGGAGAGAAAGAGAGAGGGGAGAGAGAGAGAGAGGGAAGAGAGAGAAAGAGGTGGGAGGGAGAGAGAGTATTGAAAGAGAGAGACAGAGAGATAAAGAAAGAGAGAGACAGAGAGATAGAGAAAGAGAGAGAGAGAGAGAGTAGAGAAAGAGAGAGAAAGAGAGGAGAGAAAGAGAGAGAGGGGAGGAGGAGAGGACGGAGAGAGAGAGAGAGAGAGAGAGGAGCGAGAGGGAGAGAGAGAGAGAGAGAGCGGAGAGAGAGAGAGAGAGCGACAGAGATGAGAGAGAGAGAGTGAGAGAAAGTGAGTTGAGAGGAGATGGAGATAGAGAGCGAGACAGAGAAAAGAGGAGAGCGAGGAGAGAAAGAGGAGAAATGGGGAGGAGGGGAGTAAGGAGAGAGAGAGAGAGAGGGAGGAGAGAGGGAGAGAGAGGGAGAGAGAGCGGAGAGAAAGAGAGGGAGAGAGAGCGGAGAGAAAGAGAGGAGAGAGATGCCAGGAGAGAGCAGAGAGAGTTGAGGGGACGGAAGGGAGAGAGAGAGAGAAGAGAGGAGAGGGAGAGAGGAGGAGAGAGAGAGAGAGAGAGAGATAGAGAAAAAAAAACACACACGACACCGGAGCTCCTGCAAAATACGATTTTGTGATCTCCGTAGCCCTTGTCTGAGTGTGCAGACACACACACACATATATATATATATATATATATATATATATATATATATATATATATATATGATATGGTACGTAATATACAGTTATAATGGAAACTTATATAGAGGTTATATATGACATACCGAGGAATACCTATATAATATGAATGCACAAATATATCTATTTAACTATTCTTTATATATATTGTACAATATATATGGTAGTACACACACACACACATAAAAGATATAAGTGTATATATAGTATATATGTATGTATATATCATGCATAATACATATATGTGTATGTATATATATACATATACATATATATCTTGGTATAGATATACATATACACTATATGGTGGAGGAGGTCCCGGGCGCGCAACATGCGTATACCGTTATTGATGATGATGTATGGGTGGTATCTGGCTAATTCTAGATATGTAAAACACATGTAATGTGGTCGGGTGTGTTTTGTGTGTGTTGCATGTGTGTCTGTTTCCGTGGTTGGTTTTTGTGTCTGTTGTCCTGATACATCCTCCAGCATGCCCTTCCAGGCCTAGAAGCGTGCGATTCTTGAAGTGGAGCGAATTTAACTATCCGTCTTTTTGCAAGCGTTTAGTTGACATTTACCGAAGAAGGGGAAGAGGGGAACGGAGAGATAAAAGTGGAAAGGAGGAGGAGGAGGAGAAGGAGAAGGAGAAGGAGAAGGGAAGAGGAGCGAGGCGGGGGAAGGGGGTAAAAAGGAGAGACAGTTGTGGAAGAAGGAGGAGGAGGAGACGGAGGAGGGGAAGGGAAAAGACACGCGTTGTGTGTAGATAAATATATTTAAATATATATAAGGAATAAATCTGTGTAATATGCATTTATACATAAAACATACACACATACAGTATAATATATATATATATATATATATATATATATA
>NW_023665158.1:0-17500 GCF_015228065.2 Penaeus monodon | reverse complement strand
GACACACAGAAATACACATACGTAAAATATATATATATATATATATAATTATTATATAAAATACATTATTTAAAATTATTTTAAAATATATATTTATTTTAAATACATATATTACATATTAGGTGTGTGCAGTGTGTGGGGCGTATTTAATTTTAAAACTAGTTATATATATTATATATATATTTTTAATATATATCCCTATATTTTATATATTATTATATATATAAAAATTTTTGTATATATATATTTTATGTGTGGTCCTATGCTTTCCCGGAGTATGTTTTTTGGGTGGATTGTTTTTAAAAACCAAATGTATTAACTTAACCCAAACCCAAAACTCCCCCAAACCAAACCCAAAGGGAAATTTTAAACCAAACCAACCTAAACCTAACAAACCTAATCAAATCTAAGGAAACCCTTGTTTTTTCGCAAACCTAATGAAACCCAAAAAATTTTATATATATATATATAATATAATTATATATTATATTAATTATTATATATATGTTATATTATATATTATTTATTATTTATTATTTTATATCCCCTACACACCCACCACACACACACCACCCCACACACACACCCACACCACACACACAAAACCACACACACCCACCCACCACCCACATATGAAATTTTTTGTGTGTGGTTTGTGGTGGGGTGTGTGTGGTGTATTTTAAAATTATAATTTTTTAAAAACATTATATATCTTGTGTGTGTGGGGTTGGTTTTGGTGTGTATGTTTGAAAGGGGTTTTTGTGTTTATGTTTTGTTTTGGCGTCACACACACCCACCCCCCCAACACACACCCACACACACACCACATATATATATTTTTAATTTATTATTAATTATAAAATATTTTTGTGTGTGTGTGTTTTGTTTTGTGTGTGTGGGTGTGTGTGTTTTTGTTATGTGTATGTGGGGTCTGTGTGGGGTGTGGGGTTGTTGTGGGGTGCCCCTGTAAGTCATATATTAATATGTATTTTGAAATTTTAAAATAATATATTATATTATATTAATATAAAAATATTATTATATATTTTCACAACCACCCACACACGTTTATATATTATATTTTAAAAAAAATAATAAAAATTATATATTAAAAATTATTTATATATTTCCCTTGGTTAGGGGTTATGAAATATATATAAAATTTTTCTATAAAATTTTAAATTTTTTCTATTTTTAATTATTTCACACTATTTTATATAAACATATATTTTATATGTTTTGTATAATATATATTTTTAATTTTATATTTTATGTTTTGTGTGGGTGTGTGTGTGGGTGTTTTGTGTTGTGTGTGGTGTGTGTGTTGTGTGTGTTTGGTGTGTTGTGTGTGTGTTTTGTGTTTTCGCCGCGTGTGTATATACACACACACCACACATTATACATTATAATGTAATAATGTATTATTAAAATATGTATTTTATATATATACTATATATACATTATATACATATATATATATATTATATTAAAATTTAATTATATATATACATATATAAAGGTTAAGGTAGGCTGGGCGAAAAAGGTTTTGGGGGCTTTTTTAAATCGTTATTTTATTCGTTTAGGGTTTTGGGGTTAGGTTTTTTTATGTAACCTTAGGGGGTTTTTTAGGTGAGAATCGCAAAGTTAATACGTTAAATTCGGGTTGGGGTTAGAATCCTTTTTTGGTTGGGTTTTAGAATCTTTATTTTTGGTTGGTTTTGGGTTTTGATTTAGATTAAATTTTTTTGGGTTTGGGTTTGGGGTCGGGTTAGGTTACCCTTAGTTGGTGTAGTATGGTTAGGTTGGGTTTTTGTTAATTTGGGATAAAAAAAAAAAGGGGTTTTGGGGTGGGAAATTTTTTATTTTGGGTTGGGTGGGTTTTCGGTTGGGTTACTTAAGTTTAACTAGATAAGGGTTTAAATTTTAAACACACCCCTAGCCCACACCGTGTGTGTATGGTGTGAATATTTTATATATATAATATAATATATTATATATAATATATATATAATTATTTTTGGGAATAAGATAAGGGGATACTAAGGTATTATTTTTTTTGGGGGCGGTCACTTGTAGGGGCCCGCCTTTTATATCCCCCACGGCCCCTTACAAAATGTCATTTTTCTCCCCAAACGAATAAAGGACGACGTCCACCCTCGGCTCCAGGGAGGAGGTTTACACCTAGGTCGTCGAAAAACCCTTTTTTTCCATAGTGGGTGAGGATCCCCGTCGCGTGAGGATCCCTGCGCCCAAATGAAAAGGGGAAGCTCGTTTGGAGCGACTCACCTGCTTGGCTTTATTTTTTTTGTTTAACCTTTTGTGTGTGTGTGTGTATTTTAAATAAACTTTTTTAAAACCCCCTCTTTTAGACAACCCTTGTAAAAAAGAAATAGCCCAACCGAAAAATAGCAAAAAAAGGGAAACTTGAAGGAAACTTTTTTTTTTATTAAACTTCATCGGAATATTTCCCTCTTATTTTTTTAAAAATTTTTTACATTGACTTTTTTTAGCTTTTTTTTCCGGTAAAATAGTATTAAAATACACATCAGCAACAATAATACCCAAAGCGTGGGCGTGGCTATGTTAGATATTGGGTTAGATTAGGTTTAGTTGGGGAAGGTTTTTTGGGTTTTTAGTTGGGGTTTAGTACATGTTAGGGAAAATTTTTTTTGGTTTGGGTTAGTAGTTTCGTTAGTTTAGTTTGGGATCATTTACTTTATGTTTATTAGGATATGTTTTTAAAGATTAGGTTTATTTGGGGTTTTTTTGTTTCATTACTTATTTGGTTGGTTTAAAAAATGTGGATTACTTTTTTATTTGGGTTTAATAATGAAATTAACCAAAGCTAACGTACCCTCCCTCCCTAACTAAACCAGCCCAAGAAACTAAACCTGAACAAACCCCTAAAAAAACCAAACTAAACTAATTTAAACGAAAACTAACAAAAACCAAACCCTACTAGCAACGTGACCAAACCCAAAAAATTTTTTTTTTTTTTTTTTTTTTAAACCTAACCTAATTTTACAACTTAAACTATCAAACCCATAATCTCTAACCTACTCTAACAAAACCAAAAGTTAATTAACCAAACCTTACCAAAACTAACAAAACCCCAACCTCCCTTAATCTAACCAATTTAAACCAAATCAAAACCCCAATCAAAAATTTAACTAAACCAAAACAAATTTTAACCTAACCAAACCCAAAACCAAACATTTTAAGCTAACAAAACCTTTAACCCTTTATGAAAAATCTCACATAACCTTTCCAAACAAAACCTAATCTCCCGAAACGAACTAAATCTCCCAAAAACTACCCCAAAACAAACCCTAACTATCTGAAGAAAATTTAAAATTTCTAACGTAACTCAAACCGAAACCTTATAAAGAAAATCGAATTTAACTTAAGTTTTCAAAGGAAACTAAAGCAAACCCATTTTAAACTTAATCAAATCTAACCCAAAACCAAAACCCTACTATACCCTAATTAACTAAAAACCAATCCATACTAACCAATTTTAATAAATCTAACCGAACCTAACGAAACCTATCTAACATAACACAACATAACGAACAAAACCCTTTCTCAAATCAAAATTTTTAAAAATTAACGAAACCTAACCTACAAATCCCTAAACTAATATAACAGAACATAACATAAAAAAAACCAAACTTTTAAAAACCTTTTTAACATAACAAAACAGGAAAAAAAAAAAACAAATCCTATTCTAACCAAATAAAACCCGAAGATAAAAAAACCTAACCTACCTAAACCAAATTTCTAACCGAACAAAACCCTTAAATAACCCTTAAACTTTTCCTACGTATGCAAAAAAATTAAGGGCCTTTTGCTAAAAAAATAAAATAACATAATCCTTTCCCAACTAACGCCCCCCTAACCAAACCAAGGCCAACCAAAACCTAACTTATAAAAAACCCAAACCCAAACCCAAACCCTAACTTCCCAAACAAAAAGAAACCAAACCCAAATTTTAACCTTTTAAAAAACGCAATAAAATCTAACGTGATTTAAAAACCTAACCAAAGATACTGGGCGGTTAGATCCAAAAATAGTTGTTTGGCCGGTAAGAAGGCTGGAACGACGACGCAGCTCGAGGGCGCGCCGGAGATTTCGGAAGGAACAGAAAGGGGGGAAAAAAACGATCCAAATAAGACGAACAAAAAGGGAAAAATTAGAAAAAAACCCCCAAGAGAAAAGGGGGAAAGCGACCCAAAAGAAAAACGAAGCATAAGGGAAAAAAATTAGAAGAAAAAAGGAGAAGACGAAAAGGGGAAGAAGCGATCCAAATAAAATGGAACCTAAGAAGAAATAGTTTAAATAAAAATAAGAAAATAATAATGAATAATAATAAAAAAAAAAATATAAAAAATATAAAAATTGAAAAAAAAAACAAAACATGAAAAAATAAAATTAAAAAAGGAAAAAAAAAGGAAAAAAAAAAAAAAAAGGGGTTGGAAAAATTTTGAGAGCATAAAAATAAAAATTAAAACTTAACGGGAAAAGGGAAAGGCGAAAATAAAATTTGGAATTGTTTTGCAAAAAAACTAAAATTAAAATTTGAAAAAAAAAAACACTACGGTAAAAAAATAGAAAAAATTAAAGGAGAAATTCAGTAATAAAAGATATTAAATAAATAAATAATTTACAATAGTTTTTAAATAAAAAAAATAATAATTCCCAAAATAATAAAACACCAAAATTTGATAAAAATAAAATAAATTAAATACCAATCATGAAATGGAAATTAAAATAAAAATAGATACAATAAAAATTTAATATGCCCTAAATTATGAATGAAAAAAAAAAAAAAAATAATAAAAAATTATTATAAAAAAAATTAAAAATAAAAAAAAAAGAAAAATAATATACATTTATTCCTTATAATTATCCTCCCCTTTTTTAGTGGGGATTAATGGGGAAAATTATTGCCCCGGGGGGATCAAATCATCTGCTGAATGGAGATTAGCTTAACCGTATGAAAAATTAAAAAGGATTTCATTTTAACGGAAGAAAATTGTTATCATCAATCGCCCAAATTACTTTAATTTCACTGTTTGCTAAAATCATTCGATTCAATTTTTTAATAAACAATAAAATTATCATTTTAAAAATTTATTTTTTTTAAAGGGGGGGTTAGCCCTCATGTAAATAATAACTCAAAGATCAAAAATACAAACAATATCAGAAATTTAAAAACTTTACTCCTAATACACGGTTTTTTTTCATGCAGAGTAAAAAGGGAAAAATACCTCATTGGCAACCAGAAGGGCAAATAAAACCAGAATGAAAAATATTGCAACCAGATAACGATTAACAAAAAAATGACAATGGGGGTTCCCTAAAATGGAAATTTATGAAAACCCAGAATGCAATATGGCACCAAAAAAACCAATTATATTTAACCAGTAAAAATAATAGTAAGATAATTAACAATTTGCCCTTTAAAACATATCATAACGACTATTATTATTATTATACTTTTTCTTATACTTATTAAAAAAATAATAAAAATTTAATAAAAAATAATAATAATAAAAATAATAATAATAATAAAAATAAAAAATAAAAATGAAAATTTATTAAATCATCAAATGTCTTTAAAAATCTCTTTTTCCTCTTTTTTTCATCATTTTTTCATGTTTTAATACAATTTGGAAATTATTACCCTTATTACCCAAATAATTGCCAAAATCATCAAAAAAAATCAAAAAAAACGCCCATTTTGGAGTCTACCTAAAAAGGGCCTATATTCGTTTTTTCGATTTTTTGGGTTTTTTTTTCCTTTTACTTTTTTTATTATTAGGGAAACCAAAATTTTCCTATTTTTATCATCATTATTATCATGATTATCTCATTATTATCGTTATCATCATCTTATCATCATTTATATAAAAACATATATATATATAAAATATATTATAAAATAAAATATATATATATATATATATTTAATTACATCTTCTTATTTTTTCTTTTTTAAACAGTGGGTTCATCTCTGAGCCGCCGTGGGAAAGCTGATATTTAATTGTATTTTCATTTTTGGGATGCTTTTGGGTGAGTGCGGGGTGGGGGCCCCCCTTCCCTTTTCCAGGGAAATAATATATTTTTATCTATAAAATTTTATAATATATAATAAAATATATTTATATATTTATAAAATATAAATATAAAATATATTCATCTTTTTTGTCTCCTCTCTTTTTCTCTCTGTCTCTTTTATTTCCTCTCTATCTTTCTTTTCTTCCCTACCCCCCCCTGCTCCCCTCTGCCCTCCCTTTTGCTCTTTGTCTCCTTTTCCCTCTCTCTCTTCATCTTAGACATTTCGCTTGCTTTCTTTTGACCTCTCCTCACTCCCTTTGCTCTTCCTCATCCTCTCCCCCTCTCGTTCTTCCCTATCCCCTCTTCCCTTTTTTTTGTTGGGGTTTAGGTAAAAAAGATAAGCGGGGTTTATTTTTTGGGTTGGAAAATTTATTTAAACTTTTTAAAATTAGAATCTAAGTGTTTTTACCCCTAAAAACTTTTGTATTATGTTATTTTAAAAAATATTTATTTTATTTTAAAAATTTTTTTAGATATGTTGAACAGAAAGGGTTTGGGTTTATGTTGGAATGTTTTTTTTGGTTAGGTTGGGTTAATTTTGTTTAAATAGGTGTGGTAGGCCCGGTTTAAATTTTTGGTTAGCTTAGTTGGGTTTTGGGTTTAGGTTAGTTTGTTCAAACTTTAAAGTTTTGGTTACTTAGCTGGGTTTTTTGGTTGGGTTTTGGGTTTAGGTTTACGTTGTTTTGGGTTGGGTTTGGGTTTTAAGGTAGGTTGGTTTTTTTAAATGGGTTTTGCATTTAGGTAGGTAGTTTTAGGTTAAGTTGGGTTTTGTTTAGATTAGGAAAGGTTGGTTTTTTTTATTTTAGTTTTAGGTTGGGTTTAGGTAAGTTGGATATAGGTTGGGCCCTTTTAAGGGTTAGGTTATTTTTAAAAATACTTTTAGGTTACTTTGGGTTAACTAAATCTAATTTGGGGTTTGGGTTGGGTTTAAATTTTGGTTTAGTTTAGGATGGTTTGGGTTTAAATTAAAAATTGTTAGGTTGGGTTAAAACCATAAGGTTTGGGGTTAGGTTACTTTACATTAGGGGTTTTGTTTAAGGGGGTTCGGGTTTAAGGTTTGGTAAGATTCAAAAGGAAGTTTGGGTTTAAAATTTAAATTTAGGCGGGTGGGGTTGGGTTAATAGGTTATTTTGGGTTTTAGGTTTGGGTTAGAAAATTTTTGGTTTGGGTTGGTAAGGGTTTAGATTGGGTTATTTTTGGAGTGGGTTTAGGTTGGGTTTGGGCCGGGAAAAATTTAAGTTAGGTATGGGTTAGGGTATTTTGGGGTTTACGTTTAGATTAAATCGTAAATTTTGGGAAAGGGGTAAAAAGGGTAGAATCGTTTTTTAGTTTGGGTTTATTTTAAAATGGGGTTGGTTTGGGATTAGGTTTAGTTTGGGTTAGAGGGGGGTTTAAGGTTATTTTGGGTTTCCCATTTGGGAAAAACCCGGTTTTTTTTAGGATCGAAAAGGATGTTTGGGGGGTTTAAAAATATAAGTTAGGGGTAAATCGTTTAATTTTAGGTTAGGAAAGGGTTTGGGTTTTGGGTTTTGGGTTTAGAATATGGTTTTAGTTTAAGTGACGGGTTTGGGTTTTGGGGATTTTTTGTGTTAGGCAAAAAATAGGAAGTTTAGTTTAAAGCTAGGATCAAAAGGGTTAAAACTAAATTGTTATTTTTATGTCCCTAAGGTTTGGGTTCCGTTGGGAAAAATTTTGGGGTTATTTTAAAGGGAAAAGGGAAAAACATTGACTTTTAAAAGTATTCTTTTTAAAACTTTTAAAAAATGAAATTTTGGGTTTTCCCTTTGGGTATGGGGAAACAAACTTCCAGCAATGTTGACTTTGAACCTTCGAAAAATAAACCTTGTGTTTGATAGTGATAAAAAATTTTTTCTTTTGTTTTTTTGTTTATTGATTGGGTATCTATAATTCACCTAAAAAGCACGTTCAGTAATTTTATAAAATGATTTTAAGTTTAAAAATTTTTTCCCTTCTACATGATCTTTGTTTATCCTTTTTAATAACTACATTTAAAAATGACTACATTTTCACTTTTTTTTTAATTTTTTGGGCCCCAATAAAAAAAAAAATGTTAAACATATATTATTGACGTTAATATTAATATATATATTTATATATTTATATATATAGTATATAATTTTAATATATATATATGGGCATTCTGATTAAAAATTTTGTAAAATAATAACAAATTTCCCTTTTAGAAATATAGATCTTTTTCCCCAAAAGGATTAAAATATATTTTATAAAATATATATATATATAAATGATATATATATTTTTTTTTTTTTTTTTTTTTTTTTTTTTTTTTTTTATTTCTTTATTTTTTTTTTTTAAAAAATAGGGAAAGAAAGAACTGCATCAGCATTTACTTTTTAAAATAATTCCAGCTACCAAACCCCACCCTAAATTAATTTTAAAAACCTAACCCCCTTGACCTAATGTACCCTAACTTAAACCCAAATTAAACAAAACTAAAAAACATGAAAATCAAAACCCCAAAATTTAAATAAAAAAACATAAAACTAACTTTAAATAGTAAACCCAAACCCAAACCCAACGTAAAAAACAAAAATAGCCAAACCTAACCCCAACCCTCTCAAACCCGTTTAACCTAACCTACCCAAACCCAACTTATCCTAAAAGAAATCTAACCCCAAAATAACTAAACCTAACCTTTTTACACTTTAAATTTTTAAAATTGCCATACATTTTCTTTTACTTCCTTTTTTACTTTTTTTTGTGGCAGAATCCCTTTTAAAGGGTTACCTCTTAATTTTAGTTGACTGTTTTTTGCAACATAACGATAAAGTACTTTTCCAAATACCTTTGTCACTTACTGTAAGTTATCAGTTAGCATAAATTTTTTGATTTGGGTGGCGTCTTTTGGGAAAACCCTAACCCTGGAGCCACAAAAAGCTGGATTCATACTTAGAAAACACGAAAACTACTTGCCCTTAGCTTTGGGTTTGGGTTTTGGCTTAGGTTTAAGTTTTTAAATTTTGCTCATTAAGTTTTGGTTTAGGCAAACCCGCTCCCACCCCGTCCTCCCCGCATCCCACCCCGTCTCTCCACGCACCTCACCCCCCCTCCAAAGCATCCTCCCCCTCTCTACGCATCCTCCCCCGTCTCCCCCACGCATCCTCACCCCGTCTCTCACGCCTCCCCATCCTGTCTCTCAAAGCACCCTCCAAACCCCCTTCTCTGCACCTCAAACCCCCAATTCTCCAAAATACCTAAGGCTTTTTCCTTTTTACTACTTTTTTCCCATTTCCTAAAACCCCCAAAACCTTGCCGTTACCGCCCTTTTTGCCCCTTTTCCACCCGGGCCCACCATGCCGTCTGACCCTAAAACCCCCCCACGCCCCACACCACCTTCATCACGAAAATTTTAAAGTTCAGGGGAAATTTCTCACGGGGAAAAAACACCATTGAAAGGTTCTGCATGGGGTGTCAGCGTAAGCTTGTCTTGCGTGGCTTTTTTTAACCAAAAATTTGTTTTTTGTTTTTTCCCCTCGTTTTTTTCTTTTTTTTTTAGTATTAAAGGGTTGCACTCTTACATTCCCTGGCACAGCCCATATCTTTTCAAATCTCACAGTTTTTTCTGCTTTAGATTTTTGTTTTTTTTTATTCACTTTTTTATTGATTTTTTTGTAGGTTTTCAGCTGCTAACTTTTAGATTTTATAAAACTGTTTTTATCTATTTTTTTCCAAAAGTTTTTTTTTACTATCAGTCAACCCCAATGTTTACAAAATTTGTTTTTTTGGGGCGTTTTCCCCTTTGCTTGGGTTGCTCCTCTTTTAAACCCCGCGTTTTTATTTATGCAGCTGTCACCTCCCTTACTTTTTTGTTTGTCGTTTTTTTTCATTTTATTTTTTTTGCTGTATTCACTTCACCCCCCGGGCCTTTATTTTCTTTTTTCTTTTATTTTTTTTCTTAAATTAAAAGGGAGAATTGTGCGTACACCCTTTTTTTGTTGTTTTTGTTTTTTTTTTTTTTTTTGCTGTATTTTTTATCTTTTTTAATTTAAATGTTTTCTTTTTCTTCCCCTTTGGTTTCTTTTATAATTCTTTTTCTTTTTGGGGGGGGGGTTTTTTAAATTTTTTAAAATAAATCTATTATTTTCTCGGGGGAAAAAACCCAAACAAAAACCCTATGTCCTTTTGGGGTTCAAACCCTGTCAATTAAAAAAAAAAGAGTGTCAGCTGGACCTTTGGGGTGGTCACTAAACCCTTTTTTCCCGGGGTCTTCTTGGAGTACCCAACCGGGGGAAAAAATTTCAAAGGGGTAAATGAGCCTTTCCCTTTTTGTTTTTAAATTGCCCCAGTTAGGAAATGGGACATAATTTTTTTTTGGTTCCCCCCTAAAATTTGGGAAAACTAAATTTTGACTTGCTTTACCTGCCTAAGTATATACCCTTTTTTTTTTTGTTGTTCTTTCTAGTTATGTGCCCTCGCAACTAAAAATTTTTCACATGAATATTATCATTGTTGTCTTGCTACCTGTGTGGTTTTTTTTTTTTTTTTTTTTTTTTCTACCCCAAAACAAAGCCCCTTTCCCGTCACCCAACTAAAGATCTTTAGGGGGGTATTTGCCAATTTTTGGGGGGGACCGAACGGGGCCCCGTTCTGGCCCCAAACCGCCTACCGGGGGGCCTCTGGGTCCCCAGAATCCCTTTCAGGGTTTTCTCTTATAGAGGAAAAAAAAAAAAGGGAGGAAAAAGCAAAGAAAGGAAAAAAGCGAAGGGAGGAAAGCCCAAAGGGTGAAAAAAGGGTAGAGGAAAAAAGAGACAGAGCAAAAAGCGTAGGTTAAAATTAGGGGGGAAAAGGGAAAAGAGGAAAGAGCGAAAGGAGTAAAAAGTGAAGGGGAAAAAACTGAAAGGGGGGGAGAAAGGGAAAGGAAAAAAAAACGGAGGAATGGGCGAAAGGAGGAAAGAGTGAAGGGAGGAAAGGGAGAAAGGAGGAAAGGGGTTTAAGGGGGGAAAAGGGGCAAAGGGGGGAAAAACCCAAAAGGGGGAAACAAAAAAGAGGAAAGGGGTGAAGGGGGGGAAAAGAGGAAGGGAAAGAGGGAAGGGGGGAAAGAAAAAAGAGGAAATAGGGGAAAAGGGAGGAAAAAGTGAAAAAACGAAAAGGAGGGGGAGAAAAGACAAAGGAAAAAAGGCAAGGGGGGAAAAGGGGACAGAGAAAAGAGCGAAGGGAAGAAAAGGGGACAAAGAAAAAGGGGAAAAGGGGAAAGAAACCAGGGAAAAAGGGAAAGGGAAAAAAGGCAAAAGGAGCAGGGAAAAAGGAAAAGGGGAAAAAAGTGAAAAGGGAAAAGGAGACAGGGAAGAAAGAAGGAGGGAAAAGGGGACGAGGAAAGACCCAAAAAAAGGAAAAATTTAAAGGGGAAAGAGCAAAAAGGGGGAAAGGCGATGGGAGGGGAAAAAGGGGACAGAGGAAAAAAAGGGAAAGGGGGAAAGAAACAGATGGAAGAGGGGGGGGGGGGAAAAGCAAAAGGAGGAAAAGTAAAAAAGAAATGAGGGAAAAGAAAAAAAGATTTAGGGAGGGAAAAAGGAACAGGAAAAAGCGAAAGGTGGAAAAAAGAAAAAAAGGGGGAAAAGGGAAGAGGAAGGGAGAAAGATAGGTTTTAAGAGAAGGGGGGAAAAGGAGATTCAGAGGGAGAAAAGACCGTAAAGAGAGGAAATGGAGAAAAGTGGAAATAAAGGGGAAAATGAAAAATACGAGGGGAAAAAGAGCCCTAAAAGAGGAAAAGGAGAGAAAATAAAATAAAAGGGGGGGAAATGAAAAAATACAAGGGGAAAGAGAGCCGTAAAGAGGGAAAAGAGTTGAACAAGAGTACTGTTTATGGGGGGGTGGGGGGAAGGAAAAGGGGAAAGAGAGGAAAAAAGAAAGTAAAAAGAAGTGGAAGAAGAGGAGAGACGATTTGGGAAAAACGAGAGAGGTAAAAAAAAGAAAGAGGAGATAAGAAGGAAAGGGAAAAGGGAAATTGGGGAAAAGAGAGAAAGGAGGATTAGACGGGGGAAAGGGGAAAGGAGAGTAAGAGGGGGACAGAGAAAAGGGGAATCAGTTTAAAATTAAAAAAAAAGACCCGTTTTCCGGGGGAAAGAAAATGGAGAGGGGAAGGAAAAAATGATTTAGTGGGGAAAGGAAAAAAAAGTCGGGCTTAAAACCCCAAATGGGGGTAAAGTTTGGGGGCCCTAGCTGACTGGGGAGGAAAGGGGGATAAAAGGGCGGGAAGGGGGGCCCACGCCATCCCGGGGGGTGTTCGCTGCCCTGGCAAGCGGCCTCGCTTCGCTGAGCGAACTCACGGGTCGGCGGGGGTCGGCCCCCGCCCGGGCTGGGGGAAACACTCGGCTAACGAGGGAAGGGGTTTGGGAAACGGAAAAAGGCCCCCCGTGCCCCGACTTCTCGCCCATGACAAAGGCGAGGCCCTCGGTTAACCGGGAGACGCGAGGATGAAATACGGTGAGGTCGCGACAGAGGGATCTCTCTTGCCCGCGTCGAACAGAGATTTCTCCCTGTCGGGGGCAGGGCTTCCAGGGAGATCTCACCACGCTTGGGTTATAAAAACTAGTCCCCTGACCCTCCCCCCCTTTTTTGTTGTCAAACCCCCTTTCGACAAAGGAAACCCACGGTCCTGGCAGGGTTTTGGCGGCGATTTCACAGTCGGAAATCCGAAAACCCTGAGATGGAGGAAAGTTAGGATGAGGGGCCTTACGCTATGGAAGCATTTTAGAGAGGGGGCGTGGGGGGAGGGTTTTAGGTTTTCGCACGGGAAAAGAGAGGGGGAAAGGGGGGAAGGGAGTTAAAAACGGGGTAGGGCCTCTTAAAAGGGGTTACTTTATTTTGGGGGGTTTAAAGATTTCTATTGAGTAAAGACAACCACCATAAAAAAAAAACTTAAAACTAAGGGGGGGAAAAATAAAGGTAAAAAACTAAAAAACTTTAAAAAAAAATTTAAAAAGAACACAAGAAAAACAAGTAAAATTAAAAGCTTAAAAAGATAGGCAGCAAAATTTACGCCGCTCGACCCCCGCCCCCGCGAGAACCCCGGGAACAAACGCGGCTGAGCGTAATTGGGGCCCAGACGTAGGGGTAAGGGTAAGGATAAATCCGATATGCGGAAACTTGGGTAGCCTCCAGGCCCGTTTTTAGTGATAACGTGTCAGGTCCCCGCGAGAAGTTGCAAATTGGTTCCCCCCCTGGTGGTTACTGCGTTTGGGTGGGCACCACGGCGGGGAAGGACTAGGTTTTGCCCAGTCAGCAAACCCCTGACCCAACGTGAGCGATCGGCATTAGTCGACAAAATGCCCGGGGTTCCCCCCATGGCATTTCCCGGGGGGGGCTAAACTTCGCACATCGGACTTATCCCCTTTTCGCCCGGGCTTAAAGCCATGAGGGGAACCCCGGCCCCGGGGTCTATTAAACCCCGAGCTAGTAAATGGTAACTGTCCCCCCTCTCATCCCAGGGGGCGGCGGTTTTGGCCCCGCCCGGCGCGAGAAGTTGCAACTGTCGTCTGGAGTTACCCGGGGTGGGGTGGGCAACCCCCGCGGGGAAGGACTAGGGTTTTACCCCCGAAGGGGGGAAAGGCGGTTTGCGCCCCGCCCAGGCGCGAGAAGTTGCAAAATTTTCGCTCTGGGGCTTGCAGGGATTTCCCCCCAGGGGGCACTTTTATTCAGCAAAGGAAACACACTTTTTTAAACAAAGACGGGGGCCCTTTTCACTGGAAATTGGCATCGAACTATTTGTTGTTTTTCGGGGGGTCTTTTTCCCAAAAAGGGTTTCAAAAAAAAACTGTTTTCTGAATGGCCTCCCTGAGGGGGTTTTCCCCTTTTTAAGGCAAACGGGGCTGGTTTTTCGACAGACGGAGCTTCTTGGAGGAATTTGGGGAAATTCCTCAAATTTCCCCCGGAAAACCTTTGGGGGAAAACCCGGTGGGATTGTGCGAGTTTGCTTTTTTGTTTGGGGCTGTGTAGTTTCTTGGAAAGGAGCCCCGATCTTGCAGCAACAAAAGAGTGGTCCCGTGTCACAGTCTTCAAAGGGGGTTTGTGCCCGGGGGGATGGGGACAAACTTGATTTTGGGAAAAATAGGGAAAAAGATCGTGCCCCCCCGATGCCCCTGCTTTTTAGGGGGGAGAACGCTATAACCCCCTTGTGGTTTTTTGGGTTTCCTGGAAATAGGATAGGGCACGCAGAGGCCGTTGTAGGAGCGGAAATCCCGCAGGCGCTCCCCTTTTCGGTTTCCAAATCAAGCATTCAAGACAGGAAAGGGTATGAGTCGTGATCGGCACCCACTCGACTTTTAAATCTCCCGGATGATGACGTGTTCCTTGGGGGGGCTTTTCTTGATGACGTTTTGATGTTGACAAAATCGTCCTTTGCTTCTGCTTGGATGTAAGATTGGGGGCGTAGGCGCTGACAAAAGCGACAAAGCCCTTTGGAGGTTTTGGCGGCGGAATTTGTCATCAGGCGTTTTTTGGGTCCCCTTTTTTCCCCGGGTTTTAACCCTCTTTAAACAGCGAAAGGTTTTGGGGTCAGTGTTTTCCCTTTTCCTAGATTATTGCTTTCTGGGGTGACGAGTCCCTCTACCTTATATCTATATCTATATATATATATATTTTTATATTATATTATAATTTTATATATATATATACATAAAATATAAAATATATATATAATAAAATAAAATTTTATAAATATATATATAATATTTTATTGTTTTGTTTTGTGTTTGTGTGTGTGTGTTGTGTGTGTGTTGGTTGTGGGGTGTGTGTGTGTGGGTGGTGTGTTTGTGTATTATTTTTTGTACCCCTCTATTTATGTAAAAAATTAATATAAATAATTTTTTACATACATATCTATATATCTGGATATTTATATATTAAAAATTATATATATTAAATTATTAATATATATTATATTTTATGTGTTGTGTTGTGGTTTTGTTATATAATATATTTTATAAATATAATTATATATATTTATTATATTATATGTATTATATATTATAATATTATATATATATATTTTATTTTATTTTTTTATATATTTTTTAAAGTAAAATATTGTAATAAATTTGTGTGTGGTGTGTGTGGTCTTGTGTGAACGTAAAAAACTTTTCCCTGTTGATACTATGTTTTGAAAAAACCCACAATGCTAAACTAGATTTTTTGAAAATGAGACAAAAATTTGAAATCCCCTTGGGTTCCTCTTCAGGTTTTGGAGAGGAAGGGGGAAGAGGGGTAGAAAAAAGAGAGGGGAGGCAACGCGGTAACACGGGGGAAATGAGAACAGACGAACGGAAAACGGGGGGGGGTCAGGGCAGGGTGGGGTGTATTTAAAAATATATGATATATTTTGTACAATACGTCCCGTTGTGTATATATCATACCTATACATATTATATATATAATTTATAATAATTTTATATTATATATTTTAATTATATTAAAGCATATATATATATATATATATAATATAGCGAAAGTGAGCGGCTGTGGTCTGTGTGAAGAAAAGATTTCAAGGAGAGAGAGAGAGAGAGAAGAGAGAGAGAGAGAAGAGAAAAGAGAGAGAGAGAGAGAGGAGAGAGAGAGAGAGAGGGGAGAGAGAACGGGTCCCCAAAGAAGAGAGAGAGAAAAAGGGGCGAAAAGAAGAAGGGGGAGAGAGAGAGAGAGGAAAAGAAGAGAGAGAGAGAGAGAGAGAGAGAGAGAGTAGAGAGAGAGAGAGAGAGAGAGAGAGAGGAGAGACAGGATATTCCACGTCGACGAAGAAAGCAGCCTGTTGACGGCGAGACATGTTGTATTACGGTTCCAAAGGGAAATACTTTGATGCACACATACACAAGTACAGCCCTAGACAACATGTAGAATCGTGTGGTTGCACAGGTTTTTGGTGTCTTGAAAACCTATCACTTCATGGACGTACTTCGACACAAGCAAGCTGACAACACCTGCCGAGAGTTGCCACTTTATCTCGTTGTGGAAATGGCATCCGGAATGTATTGACAGGAATGAGCAAATAACAGTTTCACCGGGAGAAAATCAATATATACTTTATTCTTCTCATATGCACAGTGGCATAAAAAGCTTTCACTCAGTAGCAGTAGGAGAAAAGGCTATCGCAAACGTATGGCAGGATATACTTACGGTGCATACATGATTGATACAGGATTGACACGAATACAAGAACGTGCCATATTGTACTTCAAGTCATTATGGGAAAAGAGAGTGTGCTTACTGTTTATCATGTATGGATTTCTCTACTTCTCTGTTCCAATTTCAGTATAGAATACATATCCCTTTAATCATTTATAACCCCCCCCCCCTCCCCACCCGAAAACTAAGATATAAAATTTGTACATAAACATCCTACAGAGTGTCTCTAGGGTGTATAGAAAATGGAACGTTATAGTTTCAGGGGAAACACTACTAAATATCAAAGTCCAGTTACGTCTTCACTTTTCGTAACCTATATGATATATATATAGAGAGAGGGAGGGAGAGAGAGAGCCATAGAGAGAGAGAAGAGAGAGAGAACGAGACCCACACCTACACAGATAGACAGACAGTCAGAGAGATACACACAGACAGAGTGAGAAACACAGAAACAGAGAGAGTGAGAGCATATCACATATACAGACAGACAGACATACAGACGAAAAGAGCCATACAAACACTTTCAGAGACAGACAGACAGAAAGGGAGGGAGAGACGAGGGTTATGATTTTAGGGGAAACACCAAATATCAAAGTCCTGTAACAAGTCTTCATATTTCGAAACCTAACAGGTATGATATATATATAATGATAGATAGATAAATAGAGATAGAGAGCCCTTCAAAAAGATTCCAGCCATTCTGGTAAGTGAACTGTCAGCAGCTGAATTTGCAGATACTCTTTATAGCATAAAGCTACACCTCCGAAGTTCTGTCCTATTCTGCCTCTTCTTTGCCTCTGTGAGTAGCCTCGTACCTTCCCAAAAGCAGGTTCTACCTCTGCATTAAGGAAGGTTTCAGTAGCCACTATTATGTTGTCACTGATGTTGAGGGCCACGTCAGTCAACTCACCAATATATCTTCATTCTTCTCTTTCTCTCTCGCTCTCATATTTCTTTCTCTCTCTCCCTCTGTCTCTCTGTCTCTCTCTCCCTCTCTCTCTGACGCTCTACCTCATTTTCTCCCCCTCTCTCTTTCCTTCTCTCTTCTCTATATATTTCTTTCTCCCTACCTTTGTTTATCCCCCCCCCATCCTTCTCTATCTTTCTCTCTTTATTTCTCTGTCTATATGTCTGTCTGTCTCTCTACCTCTTTCTTCTCTGTCTTCTCTTCTCTGTCTCTCCCTTCTTCCTTTCTCCTATTCTTTTTATAGCTCCCCCTCTTTCT